>NC_062200.1:4328444-4330944 GCF_912470025.1 Vespa velutina
GGAGGGGGGGGGGGAGGGGCAAAGAGGGAGGGAGAGTGAAATTGCAAAAGTTTGATATGATTTTCAGATACCGCATTTGTATTAAACGATCGGTCGAAATGGTATAATCGCATGAAATTTATCGGCACTATCTCGAAATAAATATTTTCTTTTTCTTTTTTTTTTTCTCCCTCCCCTACCTAGCTATACCAGAAACTCATCTCGTTTGCGAGAGAGACAGAGAGAGAGAGAGAGAGAAAGAGAGAGAGAGAGAGAAAGAGAGAGGCGAAGAGGGAATGAGGGAGAAAGCTCTTCCCGTCATCGGAATTATCGTAATCTTGACAGAAACGTGAAAAACTTTTCATGAATTTATCAAAATCGTTAGCGGGTCCGCAAAAGCGAGTCGGCGAAGTTGATTTTACTAATCAATGCTGAAAGCAGGTGTGTGCATACTCAAACGACTTTTTCCATATTTTAGAGGATCGGGACGTAATTTTCCTTTGGAACGGTTCGATCGCTTTGTTTTTCATTTCTTTTTCTTTTTTTTTTTTTTTTTTTTTATTCTTTCTTTCTTTCTTTTCTTTTTTTTTTTTTTTCCTTTTCCTCGTTTTCCTTCCTTCCTTCTTTCCTTTTTTTCTTTTTTTCTTTTTTTTTTTTTTTTTTTTTTTTTTTTTTTTTTTTTTTTTTTTTCTCTTTTTTTTTCTTTTTTTTTTTTTTTTTTTTTTTGCATCGTATTATTACGAATGCAAAATGTGTTGATCGATATTGCCGTACAATATTGTCGCCATTGCCGGTTTTGCTCATTATTGTTATTATTATTATTATCATCATTATTGTTATTGTTATTATTATTATTATTATTATTATTATTATTATTAAATCGGGATACGATTTATTCGTATAATTCGATTTATTCTTATCTCATAAGTAATCTCGTTGCAATCTAAAGTACATGGTCGTTCGATTTCGTATTATACATAGTTATGGTATTTTATATATCTTTCTTTTTTATTTCTTCATTTTCTTTTTCTTTTTTTTTGTTATTTTATTTCTCCGATATCCATATTTATAAAGATTTCTTTTTTTGATTTATAATAAATTATAATTCTTTCTATTCTGAAGTGACACAATAGTTAATAAAACAAGAAAGAGAGAGAGAGAGAGAGAGAGAGAGAACAGGAAACAGTTTTATTAAAAAGTTATATTGAGAGATAGCATTCTTGGTATAGAAGTGAAATGAAATGTTTTAAATCAAACACGTTTATAAAAAATTAATTTGCAAGTTCAGACATTTTTTTAGGAACGTCGTGTTTCTTCTTGTAGATGTAATTTAATGATTTTGTCATTGAAAAGGGCACATAACAAAAAAAAGAAAAATTATGATTATAATTAAATGAGAAAAGCCCAAAGCAGTTTACGTAGAGTAAACAATAGAAATATTATAATTTGTATCTGTACGATTTATTTCCGTGTACGGTATAAACAAAAAAAAAAAAAAAAAAAAAGAAAAAAGAAAAAAGGAAAAGAAACGAGAAATAAAATAAGAAAGAATAAATGAAACTCGTTCATTGAATTAGTCGAAAAAAATAACCGAGAAAATAGTAATTATATTGCAAAGGATTAAATATATACACACACATACATATATATATATATATATATATATATATATATACATATACATACTTAATACATATATATATATACGCGCGTATGTGTGTATACATATGATAGGAATAACTTTTATAAAGTCCCTTGTGTATTTCAAGTTTACTCGACCTGGAAACACTCATAAAAAAAATACATGCGCGCCCGAAAGCGAAGGAACGAAACGAAAAGAAAAGGAAAGAAAAGAAAAGAAAAGAAAAGAAATGAAAAGATAGAAGGAAACAAAAGTAAAAAGAAAAAAAAAGGGGAAAGAAAAAAAAAAGGAAAAAGAAAAATAAAATCATTCATTTACAAGGCAATATAACTTTTTATTTCGTTCGTTTCTTTCATTCGTCGTTATAACAATAGAGAAAACGAATGTATAAAAATTCTCAAGGTTCATTACAATACGAGCTCTGTGTCCCGATACGTAAAAGGTTGTCCCATACGTAAAAGAAATGATATCGGACGGCTTCGACGATTCCTCGAAATCGTAATAGCTTGATCGAGTTTGAGTGAAAAGATATAAAATACCGGAACGATAAGCTTGAAAAAAGCAATAGGGATGGGGTTGTCCAGGATGGGATAGAAGTTTGAGTAGGGAAGGGAAGGGTTTAAAGCAATGGGTACAGTAGGGACACAGTAGTGGCCGAAGCTTCCCCTCCGATAAATCGTCGAGGTGTCTGCGGGCGGTAGCGCTTGGCAGGCTACGCGTTGTGCAACGAATATCGCCATAAAGGCCAGCTCAAAAGTCAATCAAGCGGCCCGAATTACGTCGGAAAAGCGGAGCGCGAGCGGCCGAACCGGCCGCCGATATACAACAAAATGAAAGCTATCAGAGGTGACAATCCGCGGACGACAAATCAGCGTGTAT
>NC_062200.1:4333444-4338444 GCF_912470025.1 Vespa velutina
TAATCGATCGCCAATTAGTTGTCTAATTGTTTGAAAATAAATACAGAAAAAGAATAAACAAATTAGTAAATAAATGAATAAATAAATAAATGGATAAATCGGTAAATGAATAAATAAATAAAATAGACAACTTTTTTTTTTTTTTTTTTTTTTTTTTTTTTTTTTTTTTTTTTTTTTTTTTTTTTTTTTTTTTTTTTTTTTGAGTATGTAGATATCGAATATTAGAAAAGCATTGCCATTGAAATTTGTCTAATATATTTATGGTAATAATCGTGATATGATACGATTGTCAAGGGCAAATAACTGTTTGAACACAAGTGTTCTCTCATGTCATCGATAGTGACGTTACCTAGTCACGCACGATTAGAGACGCGTCTGATCGTCGTTCTCTGAGATATCAATGAGACTTTTCACGAACGATTAGGGTTTATGCGTTTATGGTAGGCGCACGTTCAACGAGCCGCGAAACCAACGAAAAGTTTTTTTTTTCTTTATTTGCTCACGTTTCGACCGCGAATTAAATTCTTTCTCGTTCTCCTTTTTGCTTCGTCAAATTCGTCTAATTCGAGCTACTCGAATTAGCTTTTGAAGAGTCTAAACTTGAAATATTTATAAGTCTGACATAGAATCGACAGATGGGTTTTAAAACCGTGTACGTGTTTCTATATCTCTCTTTCTCTCTCTCTCTCTCTCTCTCTCTCTCGTTCACTCGCTCGCACTCATTCTAGAGCCCCATGGGAGTTGATCTAGTTTTTCTAAATTTCTTATTGGTCACTAGATGGGGATGGATATTGTAATCGCTCTCCTAACCGAGTAAATCGCCCTTTTATTTCGTTCGCCGACACTCTCGCATTCGTACTCATACGACCCCTGCCGAGTATTTCAACCCCTCTTGAAATTCGACAACAGCACGTGCGTTCTCCCAATCGACGTTGAAACGAATGTCAACGAAATGTAAGGATCGAATATTTCATCTAACTTTATCTTTCTTCGTGTTTATCGTTATTTATTTATTGTTTTTTTTTTTTTTTTTTAGTTTCTTTTTTTTCTACTTTTTCTTTCAATTCAACGTTTTTCTTTCTTTTTATTCTTTTTTCTTTTTTTTTTTTTTCGATTTCTTTTTTTGCAATTTTTTAACATCATCCCCCTTTCGTATTCAATTCATAAATGTAAGGTTTTATTACGTGGAAATATCCTCAGTTGCATCAAGGAACACGAAATTTCATTATCATTGATAATAGTTTCTTTAAATTTAATTAATATTTTGTTAACAATATTGTTACTCGTTATAATTAATTTTTTTTCTTTTTTTTTTTTTTTTTTTTTTTTTTTATATATAATAACGATAGCGAAAGATTCGTACAATGAAAAGATCTAATTATTAATTTATATAACGAGCAAAGGCAATGTTAAATCATAGAATTTAACTAGTATTCTGTTGCTTTGTAAATGAGTATTATGAATAAAAACGAAATATAAATGGCTATTATTAAGAATTAATAATAAAATTTTTTTTTACAGATCTTTCACTATTGTTAAAATTTTTGAATAAATAAAATAGAAAGACAAAAGTAAGACGATGTATAAGTTATAAATTTAATTAATATTTTGTCATTGGATGAACGGATGTATTAAAGGATAAAATTGTCGACCCTTAAGAGACTTAATAGTAACAATTTTTGTCTTTTTACGAATCTTTCTCTTTTATATCAAAAATTTTCTAATAAATAAAATAGAAAGAGGAAAAGTAAGAGAAAGTTAAATCATTATACTTATCATCGTGGAAAGTCCCCCTCACCTCCTTCTCTTCATCCTATAGAGTTTGAGGGTTTGGCCACCGACTGCGAATTGCAGGTTAGATTTCTAAGGGCGGTGACGGGTGGTTCTATCCCCGAAAAGAAATTTTATTTCCGCCCTGTACGAATTGGCTACCCGGGGGTTACGAGCGTGTGTCCCTTCGTTCCCTGAATTAGATCGTAGACGGTATTATAAAGATAATCCGGGAAGAATTTCGTAGCTACCCCTCGTGGCTTTAGGAGTAATAATGGAAGAAAAGAGGAAAAAAAAAGAGAGAAATAAAAAAGAAAAGAGAGAGATAGAGGTAGAGAGAGAGAGAGAGAGAGAGAGAGAGAGAGAGAGAGAGAGAGAGAGAGAGAGAGAAGTGTCCTCTTTAGGATAAAAGTGTATCCGAATAAACGAAGTTAAGCGAACTTCGACACACATCTGTTCTAACGTTCATAATTTTTTTTTATTATTTCCTTCTTCTTCTCTTTCTCTCTCTTCTTCTTTTTTTTTCTTTTTTTTTTTTTTCTTTTTTTCTTTTTTTTTTTTTGTAAAGTTTCAATTGTATTCCTTTTTATTCGTTAGCTAGATTTTTAAATGTAAAATTTTTATAATAAGATTATTTTAATTAGATTATTTTCTATAGTTTAATTTGTTATAAAAATAATTGTTTCTAATTTTCTTATTTTATTATAAATAATACGTGTAATTTTGTATAATGTAATTTTTTTCTTTTTTTTTTTTTTTTTGTTTTATAACGATACTTCGTAAAAATATATTTCGTAATTATTAATATAAATTTTATCAAAATTTATAATTCTTCTTCTACATACTTAATATATAATTTTTAATGATTATTGATCCCGTCAATTACGACAATTAAATATATTCGTCTAATAATCAATAAAAATTTGATAAATAGAAAATATTATACAAACGATTTTATACAAACATTGTATAAATAATCTCCAAATATCCTCATTATTCTAATACTCGCGTAACTATCGTCAATTTATTTAATTAAATTATTATCATGATCGTTTCTAGATATTAATCATCAATTTTTTTTTCATAGGACCATTGGGATTAAGATCGTTCGTTCATATTTATATATACGTATATACGTACATACATACGTACATACATACATACATACATACATACATACATACATACATACATACATACATACATACATACATACATACATATATATACATATAGATAATATCGCTCGTGCTGTATTGCACCTCGGGCCATGGAATTATGCATTATGCCGAATGCACTCGCTAAGCAGTATGATCGACTTGTATGGCACGGTAAAGTAGGGATGCGAATGGGCGTAGAGTATGAGTATAGGTACAGAGTAGAAGAAGAAGAAGAAGAAGAAGAAGAAGAAGAAGAAGAAGAAGAAGAAGAAGAAGAAGAAGAAGAAGAAGAAGAAGAACAACAACGAACAAAAAGAAGAAGAAAGAGAGAAGAAGAGATAAAACGAGAGAGATTGAAAGAGAGAAAGAGAGATAGACAGATCGAGAGAGAAAAAGAAAGAGAAAGAAAGAGAGAGAGAGAGAGAGAGAGAGAGAGCAAGTGGATGATTTTCGTGATTTCACGATTCGAGATATCGAGGGGGATCGACGGTAACGAGCGAATCGTGACTCGGCGCTTTCTTCCTACGGTAGCTCTCGTTCGCGAGCCGTTACTGAAAGCAACAACAACGTGAAGAGAGAAAGAGAGAGAGAGAGAGAGAGAGAGAGATAGAGAGAGAGAGAGAGAGAGAGAGAAGTAGACTCTCGAGAGCACACGAGCGTGCGGCTATGCCACTCGTATCGGCAGTCGTTTCAGGAGGAGAGGAACTGCCACTTTACCATGGGTACTTATCGGCCTGTGAGCCCTCTAAATCGGCCCGACTATAGCCTCTGAATCGGTTTTAGAACTCATACGCACGGGCTCTGTGTTTCTCGAAGGTGGACGATCGCGACGATTCTCTATTTCTTTTCCTCTTTATTTCTCTCTCTTTCTCTCTCTCTTTTTTTTTTCTTTCTCTGTTACGAACAAATACATACATACATATCTACATTCTACATTAGTCCACCCTTACCCACACTTCACTCATATTTTTTTTCTCCCCCTCTTTCCCTCCCATTCTTTCCCTCCCATTCTCTTTCCCTCTCTTATCTTTCCCTTCTTCTTTCCTTGTTCGAGTTGTTCTCGTTTCTACCTGTTTACAGAGAAACGAGCAAACTCGCGGAAACGAGCCATCGTGACCGTTCCTTTCGATGTAAAATGTTAAAAGATCAATAGATCGATCGATTGATGGATGGATGGATGGATGGATGGATGGATGGATGGATGGATCGATCGATCGATAGATCGATCTATGGATGTATGGATGGATGGATGGATGGATGTATGGATGGATCAGTTTGATCGATCAATTCTCTCTAGTGTGTAAGTATGTGTGTCTGTCTATGTGTGTATCGTATCGCGTCATTTCGCTTCGCCTCGACTCGTCTCGCCTCGTCTCGTCTCGTTTCGTCTCGTCTTGTCTCCTCTCGTCTCACAATACATCGAAAAGAGACGGCCCTGGCGGCTTTGCTGAACAGCTGAAGGACTTTATCGGCCGATATCGAATGGGAAAGAATGTGTTAACGACGATAACGTAAATAAGGAGAAGGATAATACCGTATCCAATCGAAAATGTTGAACTCTTGACGTAGAGATGCCGCTTATTATTATTTTTTTTGCTTTCCTTTTTTTTCTTTTGTCTTTTTCTTTTTTCTTTTTTCTTTTTTTTTTTTTTTTTTTTAAAATAATATACTGCAAGAGAGAGATAGAGAGAGGGAGAGTTCTTATTGGAAAAAGAAAGGAACAAAAAGAATAGTAAAGGTTAATCCTATCAGTCATCAAGGATTAATGTTTTATCATTAATTTATTTGTATTATTTAAGCGTTCTTTCTAATATTTATTCTAAGCATGTCAATTATGGTCGTGGATATTGTTAATGACTTCTTTTTCATTCGTTGGTTCGTTCCATTAATCATTCTTTTTTTTTTTTTTTTTTTTTTTTTTTTTTTTTTTTTTTTTTTTTTTTTTTTTTTTTTTTTTTTTTTTTGATCGTATCATTTTGAATAAGAATCGATTAACTTTAATGTATTATCTTACACGCGCACTACGTATCTTTTATTCATTAAATAAATATTATATGTTTCGAATATTAT
>NC_062200.1:4348444-4363444 GCF_912470025.1 Vespa velutina
TTCGTCGCGATTTATTAACTACGCGCGTGCATGTATGTATGATGCGTGTATATATGTCTCTATCTCTATCTCTATCTCTATCTCTATCTCTATCTCTATCTTTATCTCTATCTTTATCTTTATATCTCATATCCCTTTTTCTTTTTATTTTGATAACATGTATACATATATATATATATATAACTAGGGTAGGAGATAGGTATATTTAGATTCCTGATAGGGGGATGGGGAAGAAGAAAGAAAGAAAGAAAGAAAGAAAGAAAAATAAAAGAAAGAAAAAAGATAAAAGAGTATATATAGTTAAAAGTATCATAAACGTCGAGATTGCGTAATCTCGAATATAGTCAGATGTTAAGGAACGAGATTCTTCCAGACTGGTAAGTACTTATACGGGAAAGGTAGTAAGCGCGTTAAAGGGTTGCCCGAAGAGAAGAAAAGCGGTGGTACGAAGGTAGGAAGGTAGGTAGGTAGCTAGGTAGGTAGGTAGATAGGTAGATAGGTAGGTAGGTAGGTAGGTAGGTGGGTGGGTGGATGGGTACTCGTCGCCTCGGTGTAGTCACCTCGGCCGCTAGCTTTAATTAAATTCTGTCACGAGTGAACGGTTAAAAAGCCACTGTGCGTCGCGTACACTAGCCGCAAAAGTACGTTTCTTGGTATGTATGTATGTATGTATGTATGGTGGGTCTAGTATTAAGGGCCGAAAGCGTTAAAGGGCTATATCTCTCTCTCTCTTTCTCTCTCTCTCTCTCTCTCTCTCTCTAAAACTTTTTTCTCTTTTACCGCCACTTTTACGTCACGCTCAACGTCTCTTTGCGGCTTCGAGAGACCACGGACCGCAAAGTGAACGAAACAGTGTGTATGTGTGCGTGAGAGAGAGAGAGAGAGAGAGAGAGAGAGAGAGAAAATAAAAAGAGAGAGAAAGAGAGAAAGAGTATGCCTCGTTTTCCACCCTTAGTTATAACCCCATGACGTTCCCATGGCATAAACAAAACGCAACCGCCAATTTCGAAGATGAAATATTATAAGTAATAACATATATCTATGGAGAAGATGGGTGGGGGGGCGAGGGAGGAAGAGGAGGGAGGAAGAGGGGGGAAGGAAGAAGGGGGTTAGGGAAGGCGATAGGGGGAGGCCAAGATCGCCGACGCGTTTTGCCCGTGCTCGAGGAGACTCGAGGAGAACGAGATAATAACACAGCACTAAACTATACACGGGCCGATACACGCCGCGCGTACCTACATATAATTGTATAATTATTATTAATGATATCGGGGCCCCTTACGGTTCTTAAACGCGCCAAGATCCGGCCTATCGACAGATCGTTCTCCCTAGATTTCTTCTTAGTTATCTACTTATCCCCCTTGATACTCGTTTGTGTTATCTCTCTTTGTAAGTTTTAATTTCTTTCCCTCCCCCCTCCCTTTTTTGTTTTCTTTTTTTCTTGCATCTGTTTTTTTTTCTTTTTTTTTTTTTTTTTTTTAATTTTTCTTTTTTTAATTTTTAATCTTTTTCACCTAGTTCATTGCAAAGAGTAGAAATCGAATGTGAACGATGTTGGAAATGTTTGGTAATTTTATTTTATTTCTTTGATATCGCGCATCAATTTCTTTATTATTTTTTTATTTTATTTTATATATATATATATTATATATATATATTTTTTATAATATTTTATATATATTTATATATATATATTTCTGATTTAAACATTTTTTTTTTCTTTTAGTTTTAGTTAAAATTTATATAATACAAGTATTGAAATAATTATATTTTGAATTAATTCGCGCGAAGAAATAATTTCTTCAAGTGATTTTTATTAAAATCCGTTGATACGTTCGTAAATGGTAATAGCAGAGTATTATAGCGATAGATATCGAATTTTATTAATAAAGCCAGTTCTCCCCCTCTCTCTCTTTCTCTCTCTCTCTCTCTCTCTCTCTCTCTCTCTCTCTCTTTCTCTTAGTTTCTTTCTATCTCTTTCCCAAGTCGATAAATATTCGCGGGGAACGCGAAAGGCGACGAGCTTGTCTTCTCTCTTCGAAAGTTACGATCCTTTTTCCTCTTACGTCTCGTTCAAAACGTATCATGTTTTCTTGCTTAATCTCACGTTGTCGTATCACGAAATCGTACGTCATTTGAGACGTGTCGAAAGGAGAAAGAGAGAGGGAGAGAGAGAGAGAGAGAGAGAGAGAGAGAGAGAGAGAGAGAGAGAGAGAGAGAGAGAGACAGAAACTTTTAAAACTGAGAGAATATTTTCTCTCTCTTTTTCTTTCTCATTCTCTCTCTCTCTCTCTCTCTCTCTGTCTCTCTCTCTCTCTCTCTCTCTCTCTCTCTCTCTCTCTTGTATTTTTTTCAAAACGATCTAGCACTTAACTCGTCTCTAGATCATATCTTTGAGTTCGGACGGTATAAGAGCCCCATAGGTATATATATATACACTCATTCATACATATATACATACATATGTGCGTGATAATCGAAAATTACGAGCCGACGTATTGGTTATTTACGATACATTATTTATTACTTAGAAAATTGTCTCAAGAAGTAGAGAACTATGGATTCTCGATTAAACATGATATTATTTTGTTTATGATTAACAATGTCAATTATATTTAGATATAATTTAATAAGATTAATAAATTATTTATAAATTTTATTTATTCATTTTAATAAATTTTAATTAAACTTTTTCAATGTTATATTTACAATGAAAATGGAAAATTTTCGATTGGTTTAATCGAGATAAATATAGATTGATTGAAAATAAATAAGTGGTGTCTATGAATGGAGATGGGAAACATTAGATAAGTCGATTGAAATATTAGATAAGTAAGATTAATGAATCGTTAAATAAAAATTTTCGAACTATAATACTTTCTCTAATTGAAGCGAGAAACATATGTTTTGTTTATTTATTATTGATTATTTTTTATGATTTTTATCTTTTCTCTTATTACGAAAAAAATTGAATTTTTCTTTAAGGAGATCGAATCGAGTCTTTATTTCGTGTCATAAATTATAGTATTATTTTTACTAGTATAATTGCATCACATTAACATAACACGTACATCATATTAACTAACACTTACAGAAAATACATTACAAATTCGAATCTTTAAAGTCTTCATAAACTACGTTATCGTTGTTATTTTTCACTTTATCATAATTTTCTGTCCATTCATTTTTCTTTCTTTCTTTCTTTCTCTTTCTTTTTCCTTTTTTTTTTTTTTTTCTTTTTTTTTTAGGAGAACATTTCTATTATAATAATCGTTTACCTAGTTTTCCTAGTTTGTTTCTTACTGATTTTTTCTTTCCTTTTTTTTTTCTTCTTTTTTTTTTTTTTTTTTTTATTACTTTCAATTTCATTCGTTTTACCTTCGGTATCTTCCAAAAGGTAGTTCTTATGTAAATTTCTTATCGATATTTTTGTTCCAATAACGCTTCAATAAAAATGATAAATAAAATGAAATAAAATGAAATGGCAAAGAAAAAAGATAATTGCCACGCTAAATCACTCGCTCATAGAGCTAACGTTGAATATATGAAAGTAAGTATAAAACGATCGTTCGAATAATCACGTTAATTAAACATTGGCTATTCTCATATATCTATTTAAATATTAAAATATAAAAGCAAACGTACGTTTACATGTATACATTATATAATACATCCGGAATATTAGTCAAGTTTTCTAATTTGTTCGCTCTTATCATTTTTCCTTACGTGACGTACGACTGATAAGAATTAATAAAACTTGATAGAAGAATAGAGAGAAAAAAGAAAAAAAGAAAAAGAAAAAAAAAATAAGAAAAATATGGAAAGAGATGAAAGAATGAAAGATAAGAAATCAAAAAGAAAAAGAATCCTTTTAAGATATCCTCGACACGTCGATCTTTCTTTAAACAAATAGAAAAAAAAAAGAAGATAAGAAGAGACAGAGAGAGAGAGAGAGAGAGAGAGAGAGAGAGAGAGAGAGAGAGAGAGAGAGAGAGAGAGATGATGATGAAAGAGAAAGAGAAAGAGAAAGAGAGAGAGAGAGAAGTGTTCTTTAAAGTTTCGCCGCTTTTATCTCGTCCGAAGAAAAATTAATTTCCGCGTGTAATGTGAAGCAGCTTGTTACAAGAGAGAAAGATAAAGATAGGGATAAAGAGTCAGAGAGAGAGAGAGAGAGAGAGAGAGAGAGAGAGAGAGAGAGAGAGAGAGAGAAAGAGAAAGATAGAGATAGAGATTAAGTGATAAGTAGAAAAAGAGGAAGCGATCGTAAGTTGAATATTAAGTGGTCATTAACATAAAGGGACAGAGAAGCGTGCGTGTCTCTTTGCGATCGTGACGACGTTATCGATTGTGTGTCGTTCGAGGTCTACCTGCCGACGACGTAGGTAAGTACGTTCCGCGAGTGAACTCGGCCTGTACGCGTACATACTTAACGTACCGCAGCCACCGAAGAATAAGACGAAGACGAGGCTATGAGGTTAAAGACACGTATAGAATACAAGGAATATAGAAGGGGTTGGAGAGAGAGAGAGAGAGAGAGAGAGAGAGAGAGAGAGGGGGGTACCAAAGAGGATATGAAGAAAATCGCGAAGGAGTGGAAAAGAATGAAAGAGAGAAAGAGAGAAAAAGGAAGAAAGGTAGGGAGGGAGGGAGAAAGAAGTCGTCAGTATTGTCAGGCAACAGCTCTATGTTACTGGTAACCATAACTGTACCTGCATTCCGATCTTCTGAATAATACCAGTGTAAAGAGAAAAAAAAAATTGAAAGAGAGAGAGAAAGAGAGATAGATAGATAGATAGATACAGAGAGAGAGAGAAAGAGAGAGAGAGAGAGAGAGAGAGAGAGAGAGAGAGAGAGAGAGCGTGTCGTGAATTTTGACGAAGTTATTCGATAAAATGTATTGTATAAGTTTTGCAGTTAGTAACTTCAATTTGATAGAAAAAAGGAGAGAGAGAAAGATATATATATATATGTGTGTGTGTGTGTGTGTGCGTGTGCGTGTATCTATATGTAATATATAAATAAAATGTATGCATATATTATATATAAAGATGAAAATCTTGATCGATTTAACGTCAATGATGAATCCTCAAATATACTTTCCGGATACAATTCTATAGTAGATTTATTAGATTTTGAAAAAAACAAAGTTCCCCTATGTAGAAGCGTGAGGGATACTAAGCCGATGGTAGTTCACTTAGCGTTACAATGTCTACCCTTGATTGTACGTCATAGAATAAGCCCTTATATTGGTCTATACACAAGAGAGAAATAGAGTAAGAGACTAAGAGTAAGAGAGAGAAAGAAAAAGAGAAAGAGAGAGAGAGAGATAGTGAGAGAAAAGGAGAGAGAAAGAAGACCCTTCTCAACGTTTAGAACATCTGGTGTCGGCAAGGATTGTCTTACACATACACACGCACACAAACGCGCGCGTGCACGCATATACGATTGATAGCAACCCTTTCTACTAAGCAAGGACTATAAACCGAATGTATAAATTAGTTTTCCAACGATCCACGGCTAGTCCTATGTCTTTAGCATGTAAGAGAGCTACCGACTAAGGTCTTTGTCGATATATTCTTTGTTCTGTTTGAACGACTTAAATGCTGTCTATGACTATAAATGATGCCGACTTTACCTGACGGATATATATTTCTTAGCTACCTAGCTAGCAAAAGGGAAAACATTGTCGTATTTTCCCCGTACCTGCAAATCGAAGAATAGTGATTTTCTCGACGTATTTGTATTTTTGATAACACATCTGGCTTCCCTTTTTATATCGTAATATTACGTCAGTATTTTATTCTGAAATAATATTATAATAAAATAATTCTATATGTACACACACACACACACACACATATATATATATAATGTGTAGTATT
This sequence comes from Vespa velutina, assembly GCF_912470025.1. NCBI lineage: Eukaryota > Metazoa > Arthropoda > Insecta > Hymenoptera > Vespidae > Vespa > Vespa velutina. Next base: position 4,354,327 of record NC_062200.1, read on the forward strand.
ACTTCATTATTATTATATATTCATTATTATTACCATTATTTGTATTTAATTATTTCATTAGAACTAGAAATAGACATTTGGAATCTCAAATACAATTTCATTTTTTTTCATGAAAAGTAAATTTAACTTTGATGCATATATGCATATACGTGTGTATGTATGTATATATGTGTGTATGCGTGTGTGCACGTATGCATGTATGTATGTATAAGTACCTACTTATATAGATACACGTGTATATATACGATGATCTATGAAAACGAGGAGCACGCGATCGACGAATTGCCTTTTAAACCGAAGAAGGGAAGAACGTAGGTAACTCTACGATTAATGTATCGATGTCACGGACCAGGCCCCGTAATCTCGTTGATACCATCGACTTTACTCGACTATTTTCCGATAACGTTGCAGGCGTGAAAATAAATCATCATACGCCATGCACCCAAAGAATTATAAATTAGAAAACTTCGAAAACGGATATTGTTTGACTTTTTTTTTTGTTTTTTTTTGTTTTTTTTTTTTTTTTTTTTTTTATAATAGATTCTGTGTTACTTTATCGGGGGGAAAATTATTAAAATAGAAATGCGCTCGCGTTTAAGTTTTGATTCGTGACGTCTATTTCGAGATTACGATATCGGATTAGAGTCTTATTAAGTTTTAAACGTTTGAAGGTTTTGAAATTTCTTCAGAGATCGATCACAATTGAGAAAATTATATTTCATGTTTGAGACAGAGAGAGAGAGAGAGAAAGAAGAGAGAGAGAGAGAAAGAGAATTAAGTAGCAAGTTTCCAATTTTAAATACGAATAGAAATAACATTTCTACCATAAATTTTGCTGCATCCCTTTCGTCATCATCGTTAGCATCGATCTAAAACTAATCGCTACATTAATGATTCATACGATCGAATCTAATTCGTACGAGGGAGAAATCGTCGGGTACGTTCATTCATATTAAGTACTCGACGAAATTCCGAAATTTCTCTCGACGATTAATACTACGCTAAATCATGTTCAAATCACGAAAGACACCAATAGGAACATTCATTGACATATTTTTTTCATTTTAGATTAGACATTTGGATTAGAAAGAGAGAGAGAGAGAGAGAGAGAGGAAGAGAGAGAGAGAGAGAAAGAGAGAGAGAGAGAGGGAGAGAGAGAAAGTATGGTTTTAGTTTCTAAACTTAGTTTAGTAAAGAAAGAAATTTTTGAAACGTTTTAAATTACAAAAGTTTCGTTTGTAAAAGAAGTTACTTTCTTTTTCATTTTCTATTTTTTTTTTTTTTTATTTGAATTATTTAGTAATTAAATTTACATGATTACAGAAAGTATCAAATGACAATCGATGTGAAATTATAAATACACAATTATTTATAGATATTCAATTTTGTAGATATATTTTGTAAATATAAATATTTTTAAAATTTTTCTTTTGATAAAAATAAATTTCTAATGTGAAAATAATGTATTATACATATTATACGTATTATATATATATATATATATATATATATATATATATATATATATATATATATATATCGATGAATTCTCTTTCATCTTTTACGTTTAAAAATTTATGAAATATTATAAATGAGTGTATCGATTCGTAGAGAAATTATTTTGGCAGTCAATCTGTTAAATAAATTACAATAGTATTAATATAAAAACGTACAGATTGTTAATATTGATGTTATTAAAATAAGAAATTATAAAATAAAATTTTAAATAGTCAAATAAAATGATGATAATAATAGTAACCATAATAATCATAATGAATAATAGATTAAATGTTTTCTTTGATTCTTCGGATTTTAGATATAAAAGTTTAAAATAGAATAGAGAGAGAGAGAGAGAGAGAGAGAGAGAGAGAGAGAGAGAGAGAGAGAGAGAAATATAGAAAGATATATCTATTTATAATAGATGAGTATATTGATTTTAGCAAAATTATTTTGATAATCGTATCAAGTAGGTTACAACGATCTCAATATAAAAGTAAACACATATAAATAATATTAATATCGTTAAAATAAAAAATAAGAGAAAATTACCAAGATCAAGTAGAACAATAACAATAATAATAATAATAATAATAATAATAATAATAATAATAATAATAACAATAATAATAAACATTTAGAATGATATATAATTATTGAAATATTATTTGGACTAAGACCGTGGGCTACATGCGAGATCAGATTTATTTCTGTTATCGTTTTTAGGGAGGTTCCTTTGTGCCGCAGGGTCAGACGTAATAGAAACAGTACGGTAAAGTAGTAATTATTCTCCTTCATCCATTGTTCGTTTTTTCCCTATTTGTTCTGCACATATATATGTACATATATTCGAAAGTAATAATAATAGTATATGTTATTATTATTATTATTATTATTATTATTATTATTATTATTATTATTATTATTATTATTATTATTTGTAAAATCATGACAGATTGTTAATTTGATAAAAAGCCAATGATAAATAGACGAAAAGGTTTTTCTATGATTTTTACGAATTTACGAAATATAGAATTGTGAGACGTAATGGAAAAGAAAAAAGAAAAGGAAAGAAAACAAAAAAAGAATGAAAAAAAAGAAATGGAAGGAGGGAGGAGGGTAAAAAAGGAAGAAATACAGATATAGATATACAGGAGTGTCGTTTGAGGGTACTATAGGGACCACCAGGTGGGCAGTCTGAGCGGTCATTAGGGCAGATTTTCCGGCAGGCACGCAGTCCTTTGATTGCCTCACGTACGACGGTTACGCGCGATCATTCGGTTCGATGATGATTCCCGAGTCTGCAGTTGGACTATAGCGAAGAAGAAGAAGACGAAGAAGAAGACGAAGAAGAAGACGAAGAAGAAGAAGAAGAAGAAGAAGATCTCTCTTTCTCAAGTGAAGTTGCTCGAGAAGTATCAGAGGTAGAGTAGAAGGAGAAGGAAAGAGAGAAAGAGAGAAAGGGTGAGGGTGAGGGTGAGGGTGAGGGTGAGGGAGAAGAAGGGGCGATCTCTACGATCGTACGCAATTACATGCTGAATCTTTAATGGAACGTTTCGAGCCTGGAATTAGTTGAATGCCATGGAAAGCCATCGCCACATAATGCAACCATCGCGCTGCGCAAGAGCTCGAACACCACCTCTTCTGTCTTCGTCTTCCTCTTCCTCCTCCTCCAATTTCTCCTCCTTCTTCTTCTCCTCCTACTGCTCCTTCTCCTTATTCTTCTTCTCTCCATCTTCTCTCTCTCTCTCTCTCTCTCCCTCTCTCTCTTTTTCATCGTCTCTGTTTCTTAGTACGACTAGAGAAACGACTACCGAGAATAATGTCGGTATAATTCGTAAATCGAGAGTTGGGTAAAGGGTTGGGAATGAGATCAGAAGAGATCGATCTTATCGTACTAATTTTCTTTTTCCTTTTTCTTTTTCTTTTTTCTTCTCTTTCCTTTTTTTCTTTTTGATTATATATTTATTTATTTATTTTATCTTATTTTTCTTTTTCTTTTTTCTTTTTTCTTTTTTAATCTCTTATAATCGAATCTGTAATATCATCATTGGATTTATAATTTTCATGTTATTAATGATATGTTATATTGTAAGCATAGTTACATATATATATATATATATATATATATATATATGTGTGTGTATATATATATATATATATATATATATATATATATATATATATATGTATACCTTTACTAAGAAAGTGTGTGTATGTGTGCGCGTGACTGAGTAAAGTGTTCAGAGTGTTTTTATAACTTTTATACTTTCGTTAAGTTATAAAAGTATATTGTTATATTTGCATGTACTTTTTATAAATTCAAATATTATAACTGATAGCTAAATTCTTTCCCTCTTTCTCTCTCTCTCTCTCTGTCTCTTCTTTTTTTTTTTTTTTAGAAAAAAAAAATCGATCTTTCTCTATTCGTTCTAATTATTTCTATTTAAATCTCAATAATTTAATTTTTCTTCGCACAATTTATAACAAAAATTATATATAATGTTGAAGTTATGAGATTATTTATATTTAATATATAATTATATTGTACCAAATATAAATTGTATTTAAAAGATCATTAGATCTTTTGATATGAAAGAACAATTCATTCAGTGGGCGATAAAATTAATAAAAGAAATTTAACAAATACAGATATAATAAGGCGATTAAAAAGTTTTACGAAATTATCGAATTTGTTGTTCATTTCATATATCAATGTGGCTCCTTTATTTATTTATTTATTTATTTTTTTTATTTTTTTTTTTTTTCTATAATTTAAAATCTTTTTCTCTTTCTCTCTTTCACGATATTGTTTTAATAATTAATATCGAAATTATAGATAAAACGAAGTGTCGAAATAAAGAATTCGCGTTGTTTTAATAAAATTTATTTGATTGAAAGAAAAAAAAAAAAAAGCAAAGAAAAAGAATTTGAACATAATACATACAAGAGATATTTTTCTAAATAAATACAATGTATATATATATATATATATATATGCGTGTATGTATATTATAAAATGATTCGAAATGGAATAGTATTTTGTTTTGTTTAGATTTTTATTTATATAATCAATACTACGAAGAAATGGGCTCGATCGATATTTATGATAATGACAAGAAAGCGAAGTAAACTTGGTTTACATGTGCGTGTGTATGTGTATGTGTGTGTGTATGTTTATATACATACATACGTACATAGATACGTTGCGTAAACTCAACTGGAGGATAGGAAAACATAACAATCGACAGTTAGGCTAGAGACATCGAGCGTGACGCATATCTAGGGCTTCTTCGAGAGAACATGTATCTATTACTTTTAATTCTAATATACACACTTCGTTAACTCTTCCTGTTAAACGAGCTGTCACGAAAGTTTTAACGCCAAGTATTAATTAGATCGTAGTAAAACTAGATATTAAGATAGTTTTTCGACGTACTAATCGTTTAACTTAATTTTCATTTCATTTTTACGGTATATTAAGGAATAGAATATTTTTGTTTCTATTTCTCTACTTTTAATTTCTTTCTTTCTTTCTTTATTTTTTCCTTGTTTCTTTTTTTCCTTTCTTGTTGTTGTTGTTTTTTCTTTTTTTTTTTTTTTTTTTTTTTTTTTTTAGAATACATTTGAATCTAACGTTTAACGATCAGAAATTATCTCGTAACTGCGATCGCCATGTTTTTCTTTTTTTCTGCTTTTGTGTCCTCTTCAATTTCTTTTTTTTTTTTTTTTCTTTTTCTTTTCCTTTTTTTTTTTCTTTGTTTTGTTTTCTCAAGATTTTAGATCTAATTGTATTCAAGAATTTGTTCATATAGTTCATATTAAAAATTATTTAAACAAACGTCTATCAAAAATTGTTACTATTAGATTGAACTTCTCGATTGAATAATATTCACAATTTCGTATCGTTCATATTAGAATAAATGTTTCTCCAATGTACGTCTATATCACATAGATTGATAATTACATAATTGTACAGTTTTTACATCTTACTCACGTTTGTTTTCTTCGTCATCATCAGTTTTTATACACACACACATATATATATATATATATATATATATATATATATATATATATATATCATAGAGTATCATTACGTGACCTTTTTGTTATTGTTTCCCTCTTATGCTTTGTAACATCACGTTCTGTTTAACACATCATTCATAGTTAGCTTGTAACGAAAGGGAACAAGTTTCTCAGATTTAATTTTAATTTAATAATAATTCTATCCATTTTATTTCGATTAAAATCAAACAGATCTCACTATTGTAACTTAAGTTTGATACAAATCAAATAGTTTCTTAGAATTTAATATAGTGTACAGTAAAATTTCAAATCCGCTCTATCCATCTCTCTCTCTCTCTCTCTCTCTCTCTCTCTCTGTGTGTGTATCTCTTTCTTTCTCTCTCGTATTCGTGTAACATTGAAACGAGTTAATTATTTAATGATTAGTCGTACGAAAGAGAGAGAGAGAGAGAGAGAGAGAGAGAGAGAGAGAGAGAAAGAGAAAGAAAGATAGTTAGAGAGAAAGAGAAAGAAAGAGAAGAATAAAAACGATTGAGAATGACTATATTCAAAGGAGGACAAATAAATAATAACGTCGAGTATAAACTGTACAAAGGAAGAAATTTCGTAACATTGCGTTCGCAACTATCGAAAATAATGCGGTTTATTGCCGAGAGTAGAAACAGAGAAGTAGAGACACAGGGACAAGAGATAGATAGACAAGAGTAAGAGTAAAAGGAGGAGATGGAGGAGGAGATGGAGGAAGAGGAAGAGTAGGAGGAGGAGGAGGAGGAGGAGGAGATGGAGATGGAGGAGGAAACGCGACGATTCGCCAGACGATTCTTGGAGCAAGTGCAAAACGATTTTCCGAAATTTGGAATTCTCTAGGAGAGAGGAGCGGTGCGATAAAGCGGCCCGTTTCCAGCGAGAGCACTTAGATACCACAATTTGCTAGATGGTCGCCCAGGGCGACCCATCCACTCGAGCAACCTTCGCTTTGTGTCTCCACTGGGCACAGGACACCAGGGGAATTCGATTTAACTACCACGTCTTCGTTGTCCGAGCGTGTACGTGTATCGCGTGTATAAGGGGTTAACACATGTGTACAGTTTATACAGGGTGTACAATCAAGACGCATCTTTCTTAAGTTTTCTCTTTTTCTTTTCTGTTTTTTCCTTCTTTTTGTCTTCTTGTTGTTTTCTTTTCTTTTCTCTCTTTTTTTTTTCTTTCTTTTTTCTTTCTTTTTTCTTTTTTTTTTTTTTTTTTTTATGATTTCTTTTCTCTTCTTTTCTTTTTTTTTTCGTGCAATTATATCAAGGAGATAAAAAAAAAAACTAAATGGTGAAAAGAAACCAAACGAAAATGTTTCTTTTCTTTTCTTTTCTTTTCTTTTTTTCTCTCTTTTCTTTTCTTTTTTTTTCTTTTTCTTTTTTTTTTCTTTTTCTTTTTCTTTCTTCTTCTTCTTCTTCTTTTTCTATATATAAATATCTAAAGTCGAACGATCAATTTCAAAATTATTTCGTTAAATAAAAATTTGTTAATTTGCATCCGCTTATGAATCGTAATAAATCAAAATTATCTTAGATAAATTGAAATACGATTATTATATCATTGTGAATGACGTTCATTTAATTTCGATTAAAAAAGAGAAAGAGATGAAGGAAATTAATTGAAAGATAGGAAAAGAAGTGGGAGGAAAGAGGAGTAGGGGATATTTAAATGGAAGATAACACACCCGTTAGGCGAATTTTACTATAACTCTAGAAAGCGAGTAAGCATATGTGTACGTACGCGCGCGCGCCCGCTAGAGAGAGAGAGAGAGAGAAAGTACTCGCGCGCGCGCGCGCTGGACAAAGGACAACTATGCATATGTATCGTGTCCCTCGTCTATTTGCCATGGAAATGCAATGTACTTTAACGCAGGACGTTTGACGTTGGTTCTCGATGTCTTTGCGGTTGTCGTTCCATGTCCTCATCCTCGTTTCGTCTTCGTCGTCGTCGTCGTCGTCGTCGTCGTCGTCGTCGTCGTCGTCGTCGTCGTCGTCGTCGTCGTCGTCGTCGTGGCCGTCATCGTCGTCGTCGTCGTCGTACGTAACATTTCGTTGTTACATGTATGTATGTATCTATCTATATATGCATACATACATATATAGATCTATATGTTCGCATGTGTACATATATATACATATATATTTAAAGAGAGAGAGAGAGAGAGAGAGAGAGAGAGAACGTTTTGGTAGGCGAGAGCATGTCCATACGTGGTCGCGCGTGTATATTTGCCCGTAGGACGATAAAGAGGTTTGGGTCTGGAGACCGTCTCTTTCCTCAAATTACCAGCAGTTTACAAAGGGTCCGAGCATCGAAATTGCATTTACCAGGTACCATAGTACTTCGGACCTGTAACAGTCCATGGTTACTACGACTACGAAGACAAGAAGGACGATTTCGACGACATAATCGTTGGTATATCCGTTAAAACTTTTTGTCGATGTCGATCGATCGGTCAACAATGAAAAATAAAGTAAGATAGAGAGAAAGAAATGAAAGATGAGAAAGAGAGAGAGAAAGAGAGAGAGAGGAAGAGGAAGAAGGGGAGGAAAGAGATGAAGAGAAGGAATTACTCGTACGATTTGTAAAATATATCGTTTATCTTCGAAGGTTCCTTGAATATGCCCTCGAGGATGAGCTCGGTAACGCACAAGCCGATCGGGAACAACGTGTGTTTATGCCATCTCGGTTGGATCGTTTAGCTTTGATTTATCGTAAGAAATTATCGGAATGCTAGAAAGGACTGTATCATTATCGTGCAAACTCGCGCCTCCTCGTAGAATTTACAGCTTGGCATGAGAAAGAAGATGATGCTGCTGTGGCACGCGGGTGAGATAGATAGATAGATAGAATAGAAAGGGGGTTGGGGAGAGAGAGATAGAAGGATCGTGATCTTTAACCTTTAAAAGAATTTTATCTTGTTATTGTTGTAGATATTGTTGTTGTAGATGTTGTTGTTGTTGTTGTTATTATTGTTGTTGATTTTTTTCTTTTTAATTTTTCGTTTTTTTCCTCCTTTTTTTCTCTTTTTCTTTTTCTTCTTCTTCTTTCTCTTTTCTTTTTATCCTTTTTCTGTTGCTATGCGTTGCGTTACGTTACATGAGTTTCTTTATTTATATCTACGGTGTAATCGCGCAATGGAAAAAGGAAGAAGAAAGAAAGACTAGGATGAAAGAAAAAATTGATAAAAAAAATAATAATGAAAAATTCTTGTGTCCCGTAAATATTCTACAATTTCCCTGTGCAACGATGTTATAGCGAGGAAAAACAAAAACAAAAAAAAAAAAAAAAAAGAAAAAGAAAGAAAAAAAGAAAGAAAAAAAGAAAGAAAAAAAAAGAAAAAGGGAAGAAAGAAAGAAAATTTGAGTGTTAGTTTTTTAAGAAAAAGACCAGACCGCCCCGAGGGTGGTAATTTATGCGTAATTTAAACGTCCACCACCCTCTTTTTTTGCACGACTCGAGGCGAATATGAGAGCGTAATAAAACTCGGCGAGAAGATTTAACGAAACAATGCCGACACGGCGAGTTGCTCGAAAGAGATATGTATATAGTACATACATTCTCG
>NC_062200.1:4373444-4385944 GCF_912470025.1 Vespa velutina
TCTTTCCCGGGTTTTTTTTCTTTTTTTTAATTCTTTGCTTTGACTAATAGATTATTTGTTGATTAATGCATTTATTAAAAATAATGTAACATTCGGGATATCGGTTATTGGATATTAATGCGACTTAAATAATCATTTTTCTTTTTTCCTTTTTTTTATATTATTATTATTATTATTATTATTATTATTATTATTATTATTATTATTATTATTATTATTATTATTATTTATTTTTCTATTCTTTACAATCGATCGATATCTTTATTCTCTTTAATAACAAAAGTTTCTTATATCTTATTCGACCTGAGAAACGTGTAACAGTTAATTATCTCTAAAACTATTTAAATACTGAGATATTTAAAAATTCTTTTGAATCTTTACATTTCATATTTAAATCTAAATGTATGACGTTTGTGCGTGTGCGCGTATGTATTTTTAAAAAGTTGGATAAATTAACTTGAAATATACATTAAAAATAAGATTGTTTGGAACGAAAATCTACAAGGTCTTTCATTTCAATTGACCTTACGATTACAAAATAGTGGTATATTCTTTTTTTTCTTTTTTTTTTTTTTCTTTTTTTAAATAATAAAAAATTCATAATAGATCGAATAATGCAACGAAAATGATAATCATTCTTCATGAATATGTACAATAATGTTAATTATATGTTTGACTTACGTCTGTATTAATCCGACATTGAAATATAAGTTAACCAAGAAGAATTTTTGATTTGTAATTTCTAATTGCGTCCATTAGAAATAACACAAAATGTTTTCTCTATCTTCTTTTCTTTCTTACTTTTTTCATCCCTTTTTTCTCTCTCACATCAAACGGAAGATTATTTTTTTCATTATTCTCGAATATATAAAAAAAAAAATTCGAAAATGTGTCAGTATAAATAAGCAAGTCAAGAGCGCATTTGTGAATATTCATAATACTTTGTTCTACGTATTTTTTTTTCATATATATATATATATATATTTTTATATATATATATATATAGTTTAACATTTGTAAATACCAAGTCGTCGTCATCTAATACGTTAAATAAAAAATGATGACGTACTATATATGTATCGGTGGTAAAAAAAAATAGTCCATAACCCGTTGGGAGAGGTTACAATGGCTGATTATAATAACGATTATATTTAATGCAAAAATGATGCTAAAGAACTTCCGTTCTTGATTATAGAATACGTTATATTATTGCATTTAATTGAAAAAAACTTTTTATTACTATTATTTTAGCAATTTAAGAGTATTTGATTTCGTTGATTCGTCATTTCGAGCTCGTTGAATTTAAGGCATAATGATTATATTTTATTATAAATTATATCAATATATTTGATATATAAAAATATTTACATACGTACATACATATACACATAGTATATAGATATTTATAATATATAAGTATCAACATATATACATAGCTACATATGTATATTTATGCATATCCGTATATCTCTTTCTCTATCTCTATCTCTATCTCTATCTCTTTCATTTCTAGTTCGTTCTTTTTGTTTTACGTAGAAGCGCACGCGAAAGGCAGGGCGTACTCTCTCTCTCTCTCTCTCTCTCTCTTTCTCTTTCTCTCTGTCTCTCTCTCTCTCTCTCTTTCTCTCTGCAAATCGAAGTTTAATAAAGATTTACGGGGACGAAGACGAATCGTTTGGTACGAGGGAATCTAATCGCCTAATGACAAGCCTCGCCCGGCTGTCACGTCCTGACCGGCGGCCTCGTACTTTTTCCATCGAGACTGACTCCATTGCACTTCCTTTTTTTTTGTTTTGTTTTGTTTTGTGTTGTTTTGTCAATTTCATCTTTTTTCTTCCGTCCTTTTTTTTCTATTTTTCTTTTATTTTTTTTTTTTTTTTTTTTTTCCTTTCTTTCTCTGGATTTCGTTCGCTCGATGACGGAAAGCCAGTCAGGAAAAACCGAAATCAAGCGCCTCGTCAATCGTAGATACGTGTATCGTGAAATTTCTCTCGAGTGTCTTATTTGATTTGTTGTTGTTGTCTTTCTGCTTCTCTCTCTCTCTCTCTCTCTCTCTCTCTCTCTCTCTCTCTCTTTCTGTCTCTCACTCGCTCACTCTGTCTGTTTGTCCGTCTGTCTCTCTCTCTTTCTTTTTCGATCAATTTTGCTAGTAATGTCAACGAATTATGTTTGTAACTCCGTAGAAATGTGCGTGATGTGTTCATGTAGGTTGTATGCGAAAGAGAGAGAAAGAGAGAGATATATAAGAGGGGGTTTTTTGACAATGTCCGATCGTCCAATCGGATCGTTCGACTAAATGGAAAGCCAAAAATTCATTCTCCTATCGGAAACTCTCGAGGTGAACGAGTTACGTTGTCATGTATTACCGGATTCAATAGCCAGAGTTATATTGGATTAATTTATAAAAGAGTGCCCTTTATCACTGGAAGAGTTTATTATAATAAAATGACATTTATTTATGAATAAATCCAATAAATATGATATCTTTTATAATAAGTTATATATATATATATATATATATATATATATATATATATAATATATAAGTTCACTGATAATATTAGTAAGAAAGAGAATTTGTTACAATTAATTATTGATTTTTAATGAATTATTCAAGCTAATAAATATGATATCTTTATAATCAGAACATTTAATTATTTCATTATATCGTAGGAGAGTTATTGAATTGATTCATGAATAAGTTCATTGGTAATATAAATAAGAACGCAAATTTTACGTTACTATTAAATGATTTATAATTAATTAATCAAGCTGATAAATGTGATATTTTGTAATAAAAATTTCTCAATATTTTGTCATTTTATTATCGAATTAATTAATAAATAATTTCATGAATAATATAAATAAAGAAGTTAATTAACATTAAATAATATTTATTTAAAAATCAATCGAATAAATGGAATATATTTTATACTCAGAATTTTTATCGGTTTCAACATTTTCTGTAGCTAACGAATCGATTAATAAATAATATTCATGAATAATATAAATAAAAAAAAGTTAATTAAAATCAAATGGTATTTATTTACAAATGTTATTAAATAAATGAAATATATTTTATAATATGAATTTTTAATGGCATCATCATTTTGTTATTTGTTATCGAATTGTATAACGTTATAACATTTATCTGCATTTGGAAAACGTTGATTTACTATTGAATGATATTTATTTACGAATCAAGGTAATATCCTACCTGATCAGAAACGTAAATTTAACAATTTTAGTAAGCGCTTGCGCGCAAAAAAGAAAGATATCTATCGAAATTATCATGAAAGCACACCCGGTAACCCAGTGTTGCGACCTAGACCGCTGAAAACAAGCGAACACCCTCGCGTGTCCTCGCGATTGATTCGTCCGCGTATATCTCCGACCCCTCGTTTTTTTCTTTCGAACCCTTCGAGCCCGAGATGGAGGGTTGCGCCAACTCTCGAATACTATTATGTCCTATCAAAAGTAGAAGAGACGGGGTGGGACCCTCGGATAAAGTCGTAAAATGCTTCGAGACAGGGACAAGAATTTTTATGAGTAGATGGAAGACGTGTTTTTATATATACATTTTTTATTTCTCTCTCTCTCTCTCTCTCTCTCTCTCTCTCGCTTGCTCGTTCTATTCTTTTCTTTATTTCTTTTTTCTTATATTTTCTTTTTTTTTTTGTTTTTTTTTGTTTTGTTTTTTTTTACATCGAGAACGTCGATTCATTTTCTTAACAATTGATGTGCTATCAAAAATTATTTTTTTTTTTAGTAAAGAAAGAAAGAGAGAGGAAGAGAGAGAGAGAGAGAGAGAGAGAGAGAGAGAGAGAAAGAGAGACAGATAGAGCTAATCGAATATACGCAAATTATTTGCTTATCGATTATTGACTTGCGATTGATTGTTACGATTGTTGAAAACATGAAATACGTGAAATTCATTGGATCTATGTATCTCTTGATGTATATATATATAGTGAGTATAAAAAAATTGTATGTAAACTTATAATAGTTTTTTATCTGTATATATATATATATATATTTTCTTTTTATAGTAATATATACTTTTCTTTTTTTAATCGATACGTATACCTAGCGCGTTAGAGTGCTTTCGTAAAAAATATAATGATTGATAGAAACTAAATGAAACGAAACGAAACGAAACGAAACGGAACGGAACGGAACGAAACGAAACGAGATCAATCCAAATCAAACAAAACCGAACCGAACCGAATCGAACTAAACCAAACCAAATCAAATCAAATTCATTAAATTATTGATCAATGAAAAACAACGTGTTTGTCATAGACATCAAACACACGATAGATATCTCGTCGGTGTGCCTGATTAGTCTTTCATTATTATCGCACGACGAAGACAGACATCGTCCTTTATCATTTCTCACACGTAGAAATGCAATCGATGCCGATGACGTACTCGAGGTCGGCTATCAGATTAGAGAGCGGAGCCGGGAATAATTCGTCGGATCTTTGTCCCTAATCACAATTGATACAGCAACGCAACGGTACGCGCGAGAATAGAGTACGCGCGCGAGAGAGAGTGAGAGAGAGAGAGAGAAAGAGAGAGACTAATACGATACAATAGAGGTGTACACCCGGTATATGCGTTTTACCATTCGCCGCGTGACACGTCGGATCGGTTGTTTATCGCTCAAATAGCCGCCTATAGGCGAGATCCCGCACGGTGACCGGTATATTTAGGCTTTCGTTAGGCTCATACTACTACAAACGAGCTAGCCTTCCGATCGTAAATGTTTATATGTATGGTATATATGAATATACAGAGAAAGAGAGAGAGAGAGAGAGAGAGAGAGATCAAGGTATATATATATGTATAATATATAGCATACGGTTGATATGCGTTATACGCTCGACTCGGTGTTCGTAGGTGCGCGTTACACGCGTGAGTACCATCGATATCGATGGGCAAGAGTGGTAGAGAGAAAGAGAGATATAGAGATAGAGATAGAGATAGAGATAGAGATAGTGATAGAGATAGAGATAGTGATAGAGATAGAGATAGAGAGAGAGAGAAAGAGAGAGATGGTAGGAGGGATAGGTAGGATAGGGAAGAGGAAGGGAAGCGCTTTGGAGAAGAGGGTGGAGAACTCGAAATCGATGGCCGCTTTATTACGGCGAACGATGTATAAGCGGTACTCGAACGGCCGAATCCTATTATTATACCGGACAATTATAATAATTATTTGCCTTTCTCGTCGTAACAATTAATACCCGGCGGAGCCGGCGCGATATCGCTCCGTGGGCGCGAACGACCGTGTAAACTATGTATATATATATATATATATATATATATATATATATATATATATATATATATATATATATGTATATATATATATAAATATATGCGTGTATATATATATATATATATATAGATATATATGGGTGTGGATAACCGACAAACAAAGTTAACATGGTACGTTCATTCGTAGGTCTATCCATCCATTCGTTCATTCGTTCGTTCGTTCGTTCGTTCATTCATTCGTTCATATGTTCGTTCATATGTTCGTTCATTCGTTCGTTCATTCATTCTTTGGTTCATCCGTTCGTTCGTTCATTCATTCATTCGTCTGTTCGTCTTTTCGTCTGTTCGTTCGTTCGTTCGTTCGTTCGTTCGTTCGTTCATTCGTTCGTTCGTTCGTTCGTTCATTCGTTCGTTCGTTCATTCGTTCGTTCGTTCGTTCGTTCGTTCGTTCGTTCGTTCATTCGTTCGTTCGTTCGTTCATTCGTTCGTTCGTTCGTTCGTTCGTTCGTTCATACGCGTTTGTGAAAATTATATGAACGCGCGCGCGGAAAGCCGGCGTGTCGGATGATTAGCACCCTATACGATACGCGCCTATCTATACGTATTTGTTTAGATGGAATTTCAGTATTATCGGCTGTATTAATTGTTATTACCGAAGCCGTCGGTAATTAGCATAATTTAGCGCAATACCATAACGAGCTTTCCGAGGAAGAAAGAAAGCACAAGCAAGCGTTTGGGGTAGGCGAGAGTGGGTGATCATTCCTGTCTCTTTCTCTCTCTCTCTCTCTCTCTCTCTATCTCTCTTTTCCCCCTCACCCTCCCGTTATGTGATTTCGTTCGTAGCCAAGTTCGTGCGAATTCGTACGAATTCGTACGCCGATCGCCACGACCGGACGGAATTTATACGCTTGGATATATCTGGAAAAGGGAGAAATTGGGAAACGCATGCGGTTTATCGTGCGGTAAATGCCTCGTTTATTAGGGATTACGTACGGCAAATTTCCTCTCAAAAAGTGGACGCTCGCGTTAAATTCGAACGAACGCGTGCCGTCGACCAACAACCCTGCTACTACACCCTTCTTATAAACCACCCTCTGATGCATTTTATTCTCTCGAGTTTTCGCACTATCGCGACCGATATGTCGCAACGTCCTGTTTCCGTTTATTTTCTCTATTTCTCTCTCTCTCTCTCTCTCTCTCTCTCTCTCTCTCTCTCTCTCTCTCTCTCTCTTTCTCTCCCGTTTTTCTAGCTTACGAACTTCCGTTAAAGTTCTCAGAAATGATTTCCATCGTTTCACATTTTGTGTTCACAAATCTCTATCATTTCTTGGAGATATTAATTACTGAAAAAAAAGGAGAAAAGAAAAGAAAAGAAAAACAAAACATTTCGTTAACGATACAATAACGAATATTACACTACTATAAGTATTTCACTATAGATATGTCGTATCTACTTATCTATTTACTTGTCAAATTTTTGTCACGCATGGGATCAACGTATTATTATTTAAATTTTTAAAATCGATTTTCATCCTGTCCCTTTTGTATTTTCTTTTGTATTCTTATAATAAATCTTCTCTCTCTTTCTCTCTCTCTCTCTCTCTCTCTCTCCCTCTCTCTCTCTCTCTCTCTCTCTCTCTCTCTCTCTCTTTCTTTGTCTCTTTCTCTGTTCATTCGTAAGAGATATCGATATTAAATTATAAAAAAGAAAGAAGAATAAAAATGAAATAACAAAAAGGGAAGAAAAAATATTTTCAACGATATCGCAAAGCTTCAATCAAGTATTCATCTTTAATAACTGATTTAATAAAGAATCCCACAGATACCTGACAAATCTACTGGGACAAATATTATAACAAAATAAAATTCGATAGAAAACTAATGTAACAATTTTCCGGAAAATTTCAATGAGTCGACGGTTTCACGATAAAATTCCGTCTGAACGGACCATGAAGAGAGAGCAAACGAGAGGATGGATGGTAACGCGTAATGTGTAGGAATGTATAGGTCGATGAAGGATGAAGAGGAGGAGGAGGAGGAGGAGGAGAAGAAGAAGACGAAGAAGAAGAAGAAGAAGAAGAAGAAGAGAAGGAGGAGGAGGAGGAAGAGGGATAGAACGTAGTTGAAGGAAAAGAGACGAGAGAGAGAGAGAGAGAGAGAGAGGCAATGGGCGAGAGTGGGTGGTAGGTGGTGGTAGTGGTGGTGGTGGGGGAGGGGTTAGGGGTTATAAGGGTGGAGGGTGGCTCGAGGATAGCCGAGCTGAACCGGGCGTGTAAATAATTTCTGATATAATACGGTTAAAAATTACCAAGTTTAATATTAAATAATTCATTTTAATACTGGCGCGGCTGCGCCTACGATGTATCTACGACGGCGAGGAGTAAGTTGAGGTGGGGTAGATAAGAGGGTGGAGCGGGCGGGCAGGCGGTCGAGGCGGGACGGGTGGGGAGGGAGGGGGGAAGGGGATGACGGTACCCGCGCCCAGGAGGCATCTATAAATTTGTAAAGTTCATAAATACGTAATGGCTAGCGCTGCTTTGTAGCTTGCTTCTCAGTAGATTTTACTTTACGGTAAAGGTAAACGCCTCTCTCCCTCCCTCCCTCCCTCCCTCTCTCTCTCTCTCTCTCTCTCTCTCTCTCTCGCTCGCTCACACACACAGTCACTCTCTTTCTTTCTATCCCATGAAATTTTAAATTCAACTAAAACTAAGGCAGCGATCCCGGTGCCAGTAGAGGCTATGTTAATTTCATCGATTCTCGGCGAGTTCCATCGGACGAAAAAAACATCTAACTTAAGGAAGAGAGAGAGAGAGAGAGAGAGAGAGAGAGAAAAAGAAAGAAATAGGCAAATAGGGAGACGAACGCACGGACATAGAATAGTCAAAGATATTTTTAAAGTAAGATGCGTTATGTTAGCGAAATAGTTAGGTATTATTACACGTTAGTAGTTTGAACGGAAGGTATGGATGCACGGTCGAATTCCTGAAAGAAATAAAAGAATGGTCTTTGTGATAAAAGTACCTATCTATATATACCTTTAAACGATCGTGTTTGTTTATATATATATATATATATATATATATATAGTATATTCAGATATATGGTGAATGTAAAGTGTCTAGTGGCCAGTAAGTAACCACATACCGTTCCGTTCCACCATTGTTAGACGGCGTAATATAAACAATTGGCCCTGTCCATCTCCTGGTTTCCGGCCGTCACTCGAGAGCCTCGACATTTTTATGGATCGCAGCACCGGCACACTTTGCTTTCCTGCCTGTTTGCTCGCACATACTTTGTGTATTTCTTCTCCTCCTCCTCTCCTCCTCCTTCTCCTCCTCTCTTCCTCCTCCTCCTCCTCCTCCTCCTCCTCTTCCTCTTCCTTCTCTTCTTTCATCTCCATCTCCTTCTCCTTCTCTTCCTCCTTTTACTCCTTCTCCTCCTTCTTCTCCTTCCACTACTACCTTTAACATCTTCCACGATCTGAATATTGATGCAATCGGATCTCCCCAATCTCAAGACATCTCTCTCTCTCTCTCTCTCTCTCCTTCTTTCTCTCTCTCTTTCTCTCTCTTTCTTTCTTTCTGTCTTTCTTTCTTTCTTTCTTTCTTTCTTTCTTTCTTTCTTTCTTTCTTTCTTGCACTCCTCCGTTCGATGCACCTTAAAGCTTTCGCTATTTATAATACACACGCAGACGGGCGATAAATATTCGATGGGATTCGTGGAAACTCGAGATGGTTCGTTTATTTCGACCGTGGAGAAGAATTCTCGGCAGCGTCGATCCAAAGATAGTACTTTAGACGTTCTTAACGCGCGGAACGTTTGGATGATTTATAAACGGGTTAGATCGACTCCGAGACGCTGCGATATCGTCGATGGTGTGTTGCCTAGAGATACTACTTCTTGGTTGGTTGGTTGGTTACTTGCTTGCTTGCTTCCTTGTTTGCTTGCTTGCTTACTTACTTACTTGGTTGCTTATTTGCTTGTTTAGCTTGCTAGCTTGTTTCTGATAGTAGCTATGGGCTTTTCCTTCTATCAGGAAGGACCAATATAAGTTTATCAATAGGCATAGGTAATCCGAATTTTACATATGTATGTGTATATATATATGTGTGTGTATATGTATATATATGTATATATATATATATGTGCGTGTGTGTATGTATCTTATTTTATTAATCTAATAAAAGGCATAATCGATTTACGTTCGGTATGAAAAAGAGGACATCTTGAAAAAAAGATCTTTAAATCTTAATAATACGATTCTTATTTGTACCAAATATATATTCGATTTATCGATTAGCGATGAATGAATTTTTTCCTCGGTTTTTTTTTTTTTAATAATTACACGTATCAAAAAAAAAGAAAAAAATAAAAAAAAATAAAAAGGAAATGGGGAAAATAGAAAAATAAATGAAGGAAGAAAGAAAGAAAGAAAGAAAAAAAGAAAGAAAGGAAGAAAGAGAGGAAAAAAAAATAGATGCGGAAGGGAACGAAAAACCTTGAAAGAGAGAAATGAAACGTGAAACGGATCGGCATGACTTTTCGTGTAATAAACATTAATGCTACATCGAACGCGAACCTTCTCTCGTCGCTTTTCCATTAACGAAACGGTTCTCTCTCTCTCTCTCTCCCTCTCTCTCTCTCTCTCTCTCTCTCTCTCTCTCTCTCTCTCTCTCTCTCTTACTCTCTCACTCGTGTGCATTCTGGGAAAAGCACTCTCGTAGTCCTTTTCTTTTCAAATCGTGCGGACGCGAGTATTGCCGCATTTTTCCCCTGCTATAAATTCTTGCGGATGCCTTTTCTCTCTCTCTCTCTCTCTCTCTCTCTCTATCAATCTATCTATCTATCTATCTATCTATCTATCTATCTATCTATCTTTCTATATATTTTCTCTCTCTCTCTCTCTCTCACTCTCTCTCTGATCTTTTTTTCTCTTATAGGTCATACAGGCAGTATTTTACGATTAATTAGCTACCGATCGAAACGAGACAGGTCGAAGTGGTAAGGTTACGTCTGGACGTTCCCTCTTCGGCCGACAAGTTGAGCTGCTAGCTAGCTTCTGCTTACTCTCTCTCTCTCTCTTTCTCTCTCTCTCTCTCTCTCTCTCTCTCTCTCTTTTCTTCGCTTGGTCTCCTTCTCTTGGTTTACTCGTTTACTCGCTCGTTCGCTCGCTCGTTCGTTCATTCGTTCGTTCGTCTACGAGTCAATCACTGAGTATACGCGAAACTCGCGCGTACACCGGTGATGGTTGGCGGTACAGGCCACAGCATACATTAATCACTGATGCTAATGGTATCATAGCCAGGATAGCTAGTCCGTATTCGCGTCTCTCAGACACACATGAGCTTCGTACACACAAGAGATAGAGGGTGAAAGAGAGCGAAAGAGTAAACCGGCGTGCGAGCGAACGAGAGAGAGTGAGATATAAAGAGAGAGAGAGAGAGAGAGAGAGAGAGAGAGAGAGAATGTATATGTATGTGTATGCGTATGCGTTTGCGTTTGTGAGTTAGACGAAGGAAGGGAGACGAAACGCTTCATATAAAACGCACACAGCCCTAAACACGGGCCTCCTCCTGTCTTGATTCTTGATTCGCTCGCTCGTACATAGGCGAACGTACGTACACGCGTGAGAGGATGAGCATTCGTGCGCACGTAGGTAGGTACACATTGCTGCAAACCTCGAGAATTCAATGGCCGAACGATCGGAGTGCAGGCTTAATATACGCAAAAGTCTATTTCAATTACTATCTTTCGCTTGGATATTTTTTTTTTTTTGCTTTCTTTCTTTCTTTCTTTCTATCTTTCTTTCTATCTTTCTTGCTTGCTTTTTTCTTTTCTTTTTTTTTCCTTCTTTTTCTTTTCATTATTATTATTCCTTTCTTTTTTTCTTTTCTTTTTTTTCTTTTTTTTTTTTTTTGCTTTTTATTTTCGTTCTCTTTTATCTTTCTTCGTTTTGTTACTCTTCTTCCATCTTCCTTCTTATTGTTTTTATCTGCAAAAAAAAAAAAAAAAAAGAAAAAAAAAAAAGAAAAAAAAAAGAGAGAAAAGAAAAAAGTAACCGATACTTCGTAAACTTCAGTACTAGTTGATGATTCGTCTGTTTATTAAAGGAAACGATCTGAAAAAGACCGATAGTGTTTTGGCATTTTCTTTTCTGTTCTCACAACAATAACGATGATATAATGATCAGTTCGAGACATTTTAATCAGTTTATATGATATTATTTATCCGTGCATATTTTTTTCTCCTTCGAATAGAGAATCAACGACAATCGAAGACGTTTAAAATATTTCTTGAATCTTCGTTTATAATCAAAAGAAAATAGGAGAGTAGCATGATAGTCAATGACAACGTAGATATCAGAAACGAGATACGAGAGAAAGAGAGAGAGGGAGAGAGAGAGAGAGAGAGAGAGAGAGAAAGAGAAGAGAGAGGGAGAGAGAAAGTTAGAAGGGCGCAATGGCCGCTCGAGGGGTCGAACGTTATCCGCTTGGAGGAGGTCGAACTGGTAGTATAGGAGGAGAGGAGGGAGGTGAAGGGTGGTGGTGATGGTGGTTGGAAGAGGTTGTACGAGGTGGATGTGGAGATGGAAGGAGTGGGCGGTAGGACGAGGTTCGTCCTATCAATCACGGTATTATTATCGAGTCCGTGATTAGCAAGGCATGCTAACGATATCTCTGGCCGGAGGCAGAGGGCAACGCTGCTAGGCCGTTGTGCTCTCTTCCATGCGTTTGTGTGCGTTCTCGGTCCGATCGTACTCACTCGTACGTGTTACGTACTTACATACATGTATACCTATATGTGTATGTATATATATATATATATATACATACACACACATATATATATATATATATATATATATATATATAAATAAATCTATACATCTGTATGTATATACGTGGATGTTGTGTGCATGGATCGTCGTTGGCCGCAATGCAACTGGAGTGGCCACGATGCGATTCCAGAGTTAGTATCGAAGTAGTGTTGTACCCTGTTGTATGTATCGCGTTCTGCCGATGGTACCCTGCTACTACTTGGATTCTACGATGCTGCTGCTGCTGCTGCTGTTGCTGTTGCTGTTGCTGTTGCTGGTGATGATGCTAGTAGTAGTAGTAGTAATAGTAGTAGTAGTAATAGTAGTAGTGGTAGTAGTAGTCGTAGTCGTACAGTTACTGCTATCGTCCCTCCTAGTGGTGGTGATTTCAACGACGATGCTG
>NC_062200.1:4405944-4408444 GCF_912470025.1 Vespa velutina
TTATCGAATGAAACGTTAAATCTAAATGTCCGAAGAATAATTCTATTCTAAATCAACGTCCAAATTTGTAATTTATTTCGACTATATACCATTTGATCTTTAGATTCTTTTTTTTCTTTTATATAAAATTCGTCGATAACAACGACGAGAAAGAATAACGTTTATTTAATTACTATTCGTTATTAATATTATTTATTATATGTATATGTTATTATTGACAATTGTTCTTTGTACGTTTGATTTCAGTTAATAACGAGAAAGGCACACGGAGAGATACATCACCGAACAAATGGAGTTCGACGAGTGCAACGTACCTTGTCAGGAAGAAGCGCGATATCGAAGGCGTACGAAGACATGTAACCTATAGGTGAGTAGTTAGACACTGAAAGAAAGAGAGAAAAAGAGAGTGAGAGAGAGAGAGAGAGAGAAAGAGCGAGAGAAGAGGGGAGAGAGAGAGAGAGAGAGAGAGGGAGAAGAGCAACAGGGAGGAATAGAAGAAGACGAACGTTGCAATTTTGAACGGAAAGTTTCGCCTTGATTCCACCTATGGAGGTAACGAGCGGTCGGTAAACCCTCCCCCTAGTACTTGAATCGTGCATCGATTTTCTCTTCCACTTAAGGAAACTCCATTTTCAAGGGACCCGGACGACCTTCTCCTTCTTTTCGAACGTGGAAGGCCTTTATGCGGATCCTTTCTTTTTCTTTCTTTCTTTCTTTCGTTTTTTTTTTCTTTTTTTTTCTTTTTTTTTTCTTTTTTTTTAACATCGTTCACATTCACACGCCCAAGCGAGTTATGTGAAATATGTTGAAGATAACTTATGGATTATTATAGGATCGCTTTATTAACATTAACGTAACGGAGTGATAGTCATTTCGGGGATTTTCTTTTTTATTTTTTCTCTTCGTTCTTTTTTTTTCTCTTTTTCTCTTCGTTTTTTTTCTTCTTTTCTTTTCTTTTCTTTTTTTTTTCTTTTTTCTTTTTTTTTTCTTTTTTTTTTTTTCTTTTTTTTTTTCGTTACTTCATTCGATCTAAAGGGATTTCTTTTCGATTCAATCTCGTGATTTTCTTAAAGAAAATTAAAGATGAGGAAAAATTAGGACGACAATTCACTTCTCATTTTTCATCTTTCATCTTTCATCTTGATGAAGCTTGATAATTTTTCTTTTCTTTTTTATTTTATTTTTCTTTTTCTTTTTTTTTTTCTTTGTCTTTTTTTTCTTGGAATTAAAAATAAACGTAATATCGACTTCGAATTTATAAATTCTTACATACAATTAATAGTCGATATTTGATTAATAATAGAAGTATTTTCTTTCTCTTTTCTTCCTCGTGAGATAGGTATAAAAAAAAAAAAGAAAAAAACAAAAAAAATATCAGGACTATTAGCGTGAATAGTTTCGGATTAAGTATGCATTGATATATTGCAATTTTATTTTTATGTTATATGAAAGTTGAATTCACACAAATGATAATATTTATGTAACAAGTCAACATGAAATCGGTGTTGCACGTTCTCGGATAAAATTACAACAACAATAATAATAATAATAATAATAATAATAATAATAATAATAATAATAATAATAATAATAATAATAATAATAATAATAACAATAATAATGATGATAATAATAATAATGATAATGATAATGATAATGATGATGATGATGATGATGATAATAATAATAATAATAATAATAATAATAATAATAATAATAATAATAATAAACGGTCTTTCTTGCGTTACGTTTGTTGGATTGCTTGCGGCTCTGTCGGCGTCGACAGAAATAGCGGATGTTGTCAGCTAAGAAATTACAAACGCGACCTCCTACAAAGTATGTATTACATCAGACGATGTTCGCGATATCTTTACGAGCGCGTATATGTACTATATTATATACGTTTCTCGTCGTTGTCGTCGTTGTTAGTAGGAGAAACGGATTCGTCGTTACGACAGACTTAATCGTAAATGATCGCAAAACGTTTCTTCTAAATATAATTTCTATCAATGAGTTAGCCGATAAAATTTTAGAACGATAATATATCAATATTCTACTCTTTTCGAATCGATTTCTATTATATTATTTGTTCAATAAAAAAAGAAAATAAATAAATAAATAAAAAAATAAAAAAGAGGGAATATGTAAAATTTGTAAAAAGGAAAGAAACAAAAAAAAAAGTAAAAGAGAGAAGGGAGAAGAAAAAAAAATAGAAAAAAAAAATAGAAAAAAAAAAAAAAAAAGAAAAAAAAAAAAGAAATTCGTAAAATGTAATAATTAACACAAAGCTACCCTCTTTCGCGATACTAATAAAAAATTAGTGCTATTAGTACGAACTGAAGAGGATATGCAGATCAAAAAGGTTAATAAAGTGATGTACAATCTCATTCCATTGAAAAAAATTCCAATGAAATTTTTATCAATTTAAAGAATATTTTAACTTTGCATTGTATTTGAAAAATATAACTATACACACATACACACACACACACACATTATT
>NC_062200.1:4413444-4420944 GCF_912470025.1 Vespa velutina
CTCTCTCTCTCTCTATCTCTCTCTTTCTCTCTCTCTCTTTCTTTCTATCAATAATTTAGATATCCATTTTCTAAGATACATTAATATTACAATATATTTATAATTTAACAAATCCAAATTTTATATTTTAAATTATACAAATCATTCGAAGTGAATATCGTTAAGATATTTGTATCATATATTTTCCTTTGGTCTTTTTTCTTCTTTTTTTTTTTTCTTCTTTTGTTTTTTTGTTTTCTTTTTAATTCCTCAAACAATTCCTCTTTTTAATCATACATCTAAAGGTACAATTCAAATAAATTCGATCAATTGAATTAATTACGACATCTCCTACGTACGCATGTACGTACAATAGAAACTAGGATTGTGTCAATTTGAATCACGATTGTATTTTTCTTCAATTAGATTTAACAATTAGACAGGCAGTATTCTGGCCATTACTGATCATTTGGTTATTAGAGATCGACTTTAATATTTGATAAGAAATCCTTGGATAGAAACAGACGATGATACCAACCAACCAACCAACCAACCAACTAACCAACCAACCAACCAACCAACTAACCAACCAACCAACCAACCAGCCAACCAACTCCGTGTATAGGAGGGCACGTATAGTAGCCGAACGTTATGGGAGTTTAGATCAGTAGACCGAACTAACTGTAATCAGAGTTGCACGTTCCGGCATGTTTGTCGGATAGGTGGGAATCCTTGGTGTTTGAGAGGGTTGAGAGAGAGAGAGAGAGAGAGAGAGCGAGAGAGAGAGGGGGAGTAGGTGGTGGTCGTGTCATGGAGGCACCTCGAGGATCGTCCTGCCCGGACGCGTTAGCACCGTACGCGCGTATACGTTGCCACGGTTGCTTGCAAGCGCCAACGCACTCGTCTCTCTCTCTCTCTCTCTCTCTCTCTCTCTCTCTCTCTCTCTCACTCTCCATCTTTCTCTCTCTCTCTCTCTCACTCTCTCTCGGCTGTTCCCGCTCCGATACTCCTGCTGGATGGACCTTAATCCTCTTAAGTGCCGAGTGGCGCGACTAAATATCAATCACAGTTTATATCGAACACCCGATGTATCCTCCGATCCCTGAGGGTTTCTGGAAAGGCCTCGAGGGAAGATAGTAGTAGTAGAGTCGATCGATCGTTCCCTCGGCGCATTATGCGATCCTTAATGATAACGATCATTGATCTATCTTCTTTTGTGATTTTCTTGGCTTTTTCTTTTTCTTTTTTTTTTTTTCTCTTTTTCTTTTTTTTTTTTTCTTTTTTCATATTTTTGTTTTTGTTATTTGCATTCTTTCGTTTTTTTTTTTTCTCGTCTGTCTTTTTTTTTTTTTTTTTTTTTTTTTGTTTTTTTTTTTTTTTTTTTTTTTTTTCTTTTTTTTTTTTTTCTTTTTTTTTTTTCTTTTTTTTTCTTTTTTTTTTTTTTTTTTTTTTTTTATCATCTACACTTTCTACTACGTCCAACTATCGTTCCGTGAAATTAAAAGAACAATTTTGAGGAATTTTCATATTTAGTTTATTTTTCTTCTTTTTTCTTTTTTTTTTCTTTCTTTCTTTTTTTTTTTTTTTTTTTTTTTTGTTCCATCATTAAGAAAAATAATCCGTAAGATTTGGCGTAATTTTGATTATTACATGTTGTGCGATAGGTAAAACGAAATTTTCTTTTTTATCTTGCTTTAGATAGGTTAAAGAGAAAGAATAAGAAAGGAAGATAATTTTCCTTACGTTTAAAAAATGTAGCGTTTGAGCGAATTGGAATTCGTCAGAATTATGTTAATTCGAAAATATTAGATGATTGTTACGTTAAAATGTTTAGATAAATGATGCGAATCGTTTAATGATAATTATAGAAAAAGTAACAAGAAGAAAGTTCAAAATGCAATGTAATCGGTCTTATGACACGTCTTTTATGATCATCTTTTTCTCAATTTCTCTTGATAATTAAAACTTATTACGTCCTAATATTAAAAATTATCCCTGTTATTTATTTTCTAATCGCAATAGTATTTACATATATCTTTCAAATTTAACAAATATTTATATTCAATCGAATTCAATATTTGTAAAAATTAAATTGAAGCTGTGCATATTAGTCGAGAAAAATTATTTATTTTTCCATGATAAATCTGTACGAATCGTACTTACTTGGGAAGGAAAAAAAAAAAAGAAAAAAAAGAAAATAAAAAAAAATATTTAAATACGTTTATTAATATTTCACTACTACTACTATTACTGCTTTAACTAAGTATTTTCCCATGGCTAACGTTCGATGATAGATAACATTTTCTTCATACACACATACACACACAAATATGTATCTGTGTATATATATATATATATATGTATGTACGTATATATGTATGTTTCTTAAATTAGAATACTTTTCAATAATCGACAACATTCCTTTATCTCTCGTCCGTCTTTAATATCTAAGGTAAAATGTAAACGATCGTCATAGCAATTGGTAAAAAGAAAAATAACCGATCAAAATCTAAGAATCTTAAGAAGTAAGAAAATAAAAGTGTCGAACGACGGTTGAAGTGGGATGGTCGAACGATCGGAAATAAGTGATAGGATCGAGCTCTCTCGAGCTTTCTGGGTAGTGCGTTTCGTTCGACGCGGGGATGACAGGGCTTGAATAATAGAAAGTCCACGTCGAGGTTAGATATTCTTACGATCACCGAGAACCCTTCCCTTTTGCCGATACACGGCTAAATCCTTAATAATTCAGTCTACGGCTTGAGCATTTTCCCTGTTTCCGATTGCATACAAGTGTGTACGTGCTGTGCCAAGTTAAGGCGCATCGTCCTCGCTGCCGACTGGCGATCGTACTTTGCTTCTTCGTATCTAAGAAACCAATGAGAGAGAGAGAGAGAGAGAGAGAGAGAGAGAGAGAGAGAATGTGTGTGTGTATGTTTATATATATATATATATATCTCTCTCTCTTTTCAGTCGACGATCAGCTGCGATTCTTGTTCCGGAGTTTAAAATTTATCCAACTAAGTTGAAGCACTAAAAACATACTCATGATCTATCCAATTCTATTAATTTTTCAACTATAATCAATTATATCGATATTATTTAACAAGATAGCAGCGATAGCATCTATCATTATCGTTATTTATATTTTCTTCCTTATATGTCTTAATATCCTCGATAGATACGATAAAAATGATGAATATTGAGAACGAATGGAGAAGAAAACGAAAGAAGTACAATCGCCAATTCCTTCTTTTATCATGGCAATTTATTTTTTTGATTCGGATAATATTTTATATATAAGGAAAGTGGTAAATATATGCATATATATATATATATATATATATATATATATATATGTGTGTACATACACACATACTATACATCGTAGATAGTAGAAAGAACGTCGGTATATACAACGAACGGAGCAACGAGTCCCTCGATGGAAAAACGTCAGTCTGTGTTCCCCTTTCATCGTTCTATCTTTGTCTCTTTCTCTATCTTTCTTTTTCTCTCTCTCTCTTTCTCTCTCTCTCTCTCTCTCTCTCTCTTTCTCTCTTTTTCTCTCTCTCTCTCTCTCTCTTTCTACTCGTTGCAGGTTAACGAGATCGGGAGACATTTTAAAAGAACGGAGCACCACTGCCGAGTTGGTGGCTCCGTCAATTATTCAGGTGCAATTAACACGTCAATAGGTCCGTTGCACCTGACTGCCGGGGCTGTCTTCTGCCAAATATGTACGTACGTTCGCGAGATGGCACGGTCATTCGGCCTTCTCCCCCTTCTTTCTCTCTCTCTCTCACACACACACACACACACACGCGCGCGGGCGCGCGCACACTTTCTCTGTCACCCTCAACTTTCCATGTTTTTCCAAGCGAGAAAATATTCTCGTTTCGACTTGACGAACAAAAAAGAAAAAGAAAATGGAAAAAAGGAAAAGAAAAGGAAAAAAGAAAAGAGAAAAAAGAAAAATCAATGACTTTTTTTTATCGTCGCAAGTGTCTATTAAAAATTCAAAAAAGAAAAGAAAAGAGAAAAAAAAAAGAGAAAAAATAAATAAATAAATAAATCTGTTCTCGAGGAAAAAAAAAAATTGATATACTTAAGTACGCATTTCGTGGGCTACCTAGAGATGTTAATATAAAAAAAGCTAAGAAGAAGAAGAAGAAGAAGAAGAAGAAGAAAGAAAGAAACAATGAGAAGAGGAAGAAGAAAAGTGGAACACCTAAGTAATCAACGTTCTTCTTCTTATGCATAAACGTATGTATGTAGATACGTTCGACGATATAAAAAAAAAAAAAAATAAAAGTAATAATAATAAAAAGAAGAAGAGAAAGAAAGAAGAAGAAGAAGGTTTAGATAGAGAATAGATACTACTGGCTGTGTTATCGACAGACTTGGCTCGTGGCACCCATTCTCCCGCGTGTATGCCCTATCATAGACACACATGCGCGCTCGCGCACTTGCCGTAGGAACGAGAGGAGGAAGTGGAGTAGGATGGTAGTAGGGGGATGAAATGCGGGGTCGCAAGTCGGTATTGTCGTCGGTTACAAATCAAATACCCGATATCATTGTTCGGTACCAACCCGCCACCCACCGCCCATCCCAACCAACTCTCCCTCCTCAATACCCCTTTTGCCCCCTTCTTCCCCCTATAACCACCCCTTCGGCAACGTTAAACTCGTGCGCAACCTACACGCTCTGTCGCGACTACGACTAATAACTATCGTCGAAACATGTACCTATGTGTGAGTTTGTAGGTTTATGTGTAAATGTGTAAATGTGTTCCTCTCTCTCTCTCTCTCTTTCTCTCTCTCTTTGTATACATCTATATGTATATGTATGCACTCGTATCCTACAGGACAAGAACGTAACGCATAGGACGCACGATAGTAATCGGAAACCTAGTCGGCCAAGCGAATACCAAGCGTGCTTTAAATTCAACCTAGCACTTGCACCCGAAGAGAATTCTCGCGACTTTTCCACCTCTTGTCTCTGTATCTCTCTCCCTTTCCCTCTCTCTCTCTCTCTCTCTCTCTTTCTGTCTGCCTCTCTCTCTCTCTCTCTCTCTCTCTCTCTCTCTCTTTCTAAATATGAATCGATAATGATACGATAAAGTTTCATAGCTACCTTGATGTTTAACTATGTGTATCGAGGAAGTTCAAAGAAAAAGAAAAAAAAAAAAAAAGATCTTATCGATAGGCAGGTGTATTTTGCTTTAGGATATTGTGATTGTAGGTAATCAGGTACTTTTTCTTTTTCCCTGTTCTTTCTTTCTTTTTTTTCTTCTTTTTTCTTTCTTCTTCTTCTTCTTTTTTTCTTTTTTTTTTTTTTTTTTTTTTTTTTTTTTTTTTCTTTTTTTCTCGATCCAGCTCGAACATCTCTTCGAGTAATGATAAATAAGTTGGAAGAGATTTGTTTTTTCAATATTCGAACACTTGTCAAAACATGGTTGAAACGATAGATATCGTTGATTTTCATTTTCATTGTACAGCTGTGTTCCACACTGTGTCTATAATGGAATGTCTTTCTTAATTACTTAAATCTCGTTTTGATTTCTACATTGCGATCGTTGAGTTCTTTTTTGTACTTCTTTCTTCTTTTTTCTTTTTTCTTTTCTTTTTTTTTTTTTTCTTTTTTTCCTTTTTATAGAGAAACGTGATTTCACGTTACTTCATTAACGGTTCTTCTAATATCATGATAGATATGCAGTAAAGTACGCATGTAGATATAGAAAATGATGCGATGAATTCTTTTTTTTTTTTTTTTCTTTTTTTCTTTTGTAATTTCCTTTTCTATTTTCTTCTTCTCCTTCTCTTCTACAAAACTTTCTTTTTCTTTCTTTTTCTTTTTTATTTTATTTTTTTTTTTCATTTTTCTTTCCAAGGAATTAATTCGTAAAACGTCATAAGATTTATTAGAAACTTTATTCTACGATCTTTTTTCATGTTTACAAACAAATTATCTGACGTGAAATAATTCTACGTATTATTAATATAACTAATTTATATGATATATAATTAATAAATATTAATACGATTAGTATAGTATTATTAAACAACTAATTATACTTATTTAAATATTAATTTATTAATTGTACTAGTACAATTGTATTAGTACAATTGTACTGTACTATGTAGATATAAATTATACCTATATTTAAAAAGAAAAAGAATAAAAAAGAAAAGAAAAACAAGAAATAGAAAAATGTTTAATATACGTTAAATAATGAATAATTTTGTATTGAAATTTTAAAAAGGAAGGAAATGGATATCTACTAAAGAAATAAATACGTTATCTCAGAGTTTTATAAAGTAACTGGCAAGAATTCTTTGATCGATCTAACAACGGCCATATAAACCAAACGAGTTCGTATCTATTTTAAATTTCTAATATTGGAAAGAGAAATCTTTGTTGGATCATCTACGAGTTTTCTAAGTTTCTCATCTTGAAACGGATATACATAACAACAAATACCATATTACAAAGTTTCACTTCGTCATTATCATCACCATTATTATCATTATAATTATCGTCGTCGAGTTCATCGTCATTCTCATACGAATAACTCGTAGTCAAATATCATGAGAACGATCGGAACAGAATCGAAAAGGAAGAATAAAATGAAAGAGATCTTAGACGACTACCATTCGTCTAGACTTATGCGGATCTTTCGATTGATATTTCGCGGAGTCACGATCAAGCCAGTAATTAATCAGTCGGTTAATTACAGCTTCCAACTCGACGAGTCTATTCCATCTAGTCGGTGAGAACTCGAAATATCTTTCTAGTTGGGAGAAACGAGTGAGAGAGAGAGAGAGAGAGAGAGAGAGAGAGAGAGAAAGAGATAGAAAGAGATAGAAAGAAGAGGGGTTAGAAGGGAGTGAGAGGCGAGACTCGCCTAGGCACCGTAGGGGTAGGCGATTAATGATTCAGGGACAGAATTTCGCGATACTGAAATATTAAGCGTATAACCCTCTCTCTCTCTCTCTCTCTCTCTTTCTCTCTATCTCTATGTCTATCTCTATCTCTGTCTCTCTTCGTAGAGGCTCGCACACCCCTTTAACTCGACTCGCGCGCGCCTCCCTTGTCGCTCCTCTTTCTACGTTCTCCTCGGTCCTTTCAGAGAGCTACTACTCTCCAAGTATTATATGTGTATATTTGTGTATGTATATATCCTCTATGTATATATGTATGTGTACGTGCGTCTGTGGCACTGCGTATAGGCTTCTCTTCCACACACGACAGCATGGAAGCGGCCGCGTACGCTTAGCCACACGACGGCAGCATCATCAATATTTCTCTTTGCTCATTGTTCTTGTACAATACCGGGAAGGCTGGTGCTGTCTCTGTAATGCCGGAGGGGCGAGAGGAATCCCGCCGCCGACTGGTAGAGCGCTTCGTCGGCTCAGGTAGCGATTACCGCGGAAATGGCTAATTTTAAGCCACCACGGTGGCGTATCAGGCAACCTGCGAGACGCAGCACCGACGTTACCGTCGTTCGTTTCGCAAGACACGTACGAT
>NC_062200.1:4425944-4433444 GCF_912470025.1 Vespa velutina
CCGTTCTTAAGCAGTTTTCTTTTCACGCGGTCGACCGCGGTTCTTCTTGCGGTGTGCTCGCGCGCATACACGAAACAAAAACGCATACGCACGGACGCACGTTTACAAGCAAGCACGTTATTTACGCGCGCACTTTCGATTTAAAGAAAAATAAAAAAAACGCGTCGTCGTCGTCGTCGTCGTCGTCGTCGCCGTCGCCGTTGTCGTCGTCGTTGTTGTTGTTATTAATTTTGCGTTAAGCCTGCATATAAGATCTATAAGCGCGAACGTATTAACGCGCGGAATATTATCACGCCGGTACGAAACCGCGTGTTCGCAAATCTCGCGCCTTTTTCTCTTGACCGTCTCCCTCACACGAATCGCCTCCCCCCCCACCCACCCACCCATCCTAACTCCTGCCTCATCTCCGAAACATAGTTCTCGCGCTATTTAATTCTCGCCGGTGGTGCGTGTTCTCTTTGTGGTGGGTGTTGATTTGGTGAATGAACGAGAGAAAGAGAGAGATATGAAAATAGATCGATGAGAGAGAATGAACCCGAGAAAACGTATATGAGAATTTTGAAGGACAAGGACAAGAGAGTTGTGTAGGCTACGTGTTATAGGCTAAATCAGAGAACTGTTGAGATACGATTTGTCGAGTGTGGAAAGAAGGGTGGGGGGGGGGTTGTCAAACGAAGACAAAACGATGTTCGGGCAAGATTTGTCTCTGGGGGACCAAGATTACAGAGTCCTCCGTTGAAGTGAGTGAGAGAGAGAAAGAGGGAGGAAAAGGGAGAGATTGAAAGAGAAAGAGACAGAGAGATAAAGTGATAGAGAGAAAGAGAGAGAGGGAGAGAGAGAGAGAGAGAGTGAGAGAGAGAGAGATAGAGAGGCACGCGTGTCCGACACGAGGCCGTCCGTTGTTGGCCGGCACGAGACGCGCGAATAACCGGGCAGCGCGCGCGCGCGCGCGTCTCACCCCTCAATAGAGATAGTCGAATCCTCGTCATCGTCGTCATCGTTGCTTCTCCGTATACGGTGGTACGTGTTGCAGATGCGGGCTCGCTGATCGTGACGGCTTTGTTAGGATTTTTGGAGGACGTTGGAAACGAGGGGAAGAAGAAGAGGAGAGAAGACGAAGAAGAAGAGGAGGAGGAGGAGAAGTGGAGGGGAAGAAGGAGGTGGAGGAGGAAGAAGAAGAAGAGGAGGAAGAAGAAGAGGAGAAGGAGGAGGAGGAGGACAAGGTGAAGAGGAAGAAGAAGAAGAGGAGGAGGAAGGAAGGAAGGAAGAAAGAACGTGGAATCGAAATATCATTATTTAGTCGAAAATGACGCAGCAAAGTGGTGCTGGGTCACCCCAGCAATTCTGTCTAAGATGGAACAATTATCAGACGAATTTAACGAACGTGTTCGATCAGCTGTTGCAGAGCGAAAGCTTCGTCGACGTAACACTCGCCTGTGACGGGCATAGCGTGAAAGCGCACAAGATGGTACTTTCGGCATGTAGCCCGTATTTCCAGGCATTATTCTTTGATAATCCGTGCCAGCATCCAATCGTCATAATGAAGGACATAAAGTGGCCAGAGTTGAAGGCGGCCGTAGAATTCATGTACAAGGGCGAGATCAACGTGTCACAGGAACAGATCGGTCCATTGTTGAAGGTTGCCGAAAGTTTAAAAATACGTGGCCTTGCGGATGTAAACAGCGAACAAGAATTAACGTCAAGGCCAAGCCTCGTAGAGGAGGCTACGAATGCGGCCGCACTTCATAGGAAAAAACGACGTCGAATATCTGGCGAAAGATCGCCGAACGGCAATAGTCCCGATCACACGGGCTCAGCCGGTAGCACAACAGGCGGAACGGGTAGTATGATCGATGATCAAGAGCCAAGCGGTCCAACAAGCATGGTCATTCCCGAAGTTCACGCTCTTATACCGAACAGCTCGACCCCGCGTTCTCTCGGCTCGCCAAGTACGCCGAGCGTTTCTGTGACGCCGCAGATCAACCTTCAAGAATTACCGGTCTCCTTGCCTCTACCACCACCCCCACCGCCGCCGCCGCAAGGACAACCGAGCTCGCACCCCATGCCCGCTCACCACGTGCCCGGCCACGTGACTTCCGGACCGCACCCGTCCGTCAACCACCTAGCCGCCACCCACGGGCAACAGCTAGTCGCTCAACAGCAACAGCAGCAGCATTTGCAGCAGGTACAGGTCAATCAGCCTGGCGACGACCTCGAGATCAAGCCTGGCATCGCAGAGATGATTCGCGAGGAGGAAAGGGTGAGTTTCTATCTGTTATTCATCTTCATTTTCTTTTCGGTCATTACGTTACGTTCGTCTGTTCGTTCGTTCGTTCGTTCGTTCGTTCTTTCGTTCGTTCGTTCGTTCGTTAGATCTATCGATTTATCGATCAAAAGTTAGTAAGAAAAAAGAAAAAGTTATAAAAAGAAAAAGAAGAAAAGTAAAAAAAGAGAAGTGTATATATATATATATATATATATATATACATATGTATGACTTCGACGAGACCGCGTAATTGGAACCCTTTAATGCCTCGTCCAATTTTACCCTTGTCGAAACTTTTGTCTGTCGCGTTATAAAGGAAACGAAAAGAGTCGAAGGTGGAGAGAAACGCGTCGCGAACGTAGGCGAGGCGCGGACTTTCGAACGCGTGAGGGTGGCCGAGAGGGAGGAGGAGGTGATGGAGGAGGAGGAGGAGGAGGAGGGTCCAATTAACCGGCGATCTGCTTCGGTGGTGTGCACTAATTGAGAGTATCAATGAACGTCAATGAGCATAGTCAATATTTGGTCGGAGCATCCGGTCGTTTTGTAACGTTCTTTTTGTTATAAAACGGATGACAAATATTGACTGCGTTCGTTCATTCGCTCAAGCACGCGCGCGCGTGCACCACGTACTTTCGTATCCACTCGACGATAGTAGATAATACCTATAAATGTATGTATATATCATATATATATATATGTATATATACATATATATATATATATGTTGTGTGTGTTTGTATGTATATATGTGTATGTGTATATATATATATATATATGATATATATCTACATATCGGTTGTTCTCGTTAATTACATCGGCATGACGATGACTCCCACATTATTTATCGGCGTTAACAGCCAAAGTTATTAAAACGCATTCTATGTCTCGCTTCGATTTATCGACTCGTCGAGAGATATCTGACGTTTCCCGAGGAAACGAGCCAGAGAAATCCATCGATCGATTATTATTTTTCAACGAGTGTACTACTACTGTTCGACGATAAGAAGAATATGATTTGCATACCATCCATCATGTTTCTTTTTTATTTTATTTTTTTTTTTTCTTCCCCCGCCCTCTTTTTTTGTTATTTAATCTCTTCCTTCCCCCCCCCCCTCCCACTCTCTCTCTCTCTCTCTCTCTCTCTCTCTCTCTCTTTCTCTCTCCCTCACAGATTTATTAGTAAACAGTATTTTTCTAGTAGAGACTATAAAACGTAACAAAGTATTTATTTATCTCTTTCTTTTTTTTTTTCTTTTTTTTTTTTTCTTTTTTTTTTTTCCTTTTAATTTCATTTTTTCTTCTTTCTTCTTCTTTTTATCTTCTTTTCTTTCCTTCTTCTTCCTTTTCTTCCTCTTTTTTTTTTCTTCTTCTTCTTCTTCTTCTTCTTTGTAGAATAAAGACGAACGACGATCGATTACGTAAAAGAACTCACCATATCTCTTTCGTATAATTCGAAAGAGAATATATTTCTTATTATATAAGCGTTTACTTTGGCTTTTATTTTATCATTCTACGATGTATAGAATACATACGTGTATACATACACGTATATACATATATGTATATATATGTGTATATATATATATATAAGGGATATATATATATATATATAATACTATACGCTTGGAACACGTGGTGCTCGTGGGCGTAACAAGTGGTCAATATCGTTTTGTTTCAACAAGAAGTTTTACATCGGATGCACGGGGTGCGTTACGTCATCATTACCATAAAAATTGTACGTCCTCGTTCGTTGTAATAATCAGTGTGTGTCACGTCGGACGATTAGTCCACGTCTCTCTCTTTCTCGCTCTCGCTCTCTTTTTTCTCTCTCTCTCTCTCTCTCTCTC
Source organism: Vespa velutina (assembly GCF_912470025.1). Classification (NCBI taxonomy): domain Eukaryota; kingdom Metazoa; phylum Arthropoda; class Insecta; order Hymenoptera; family Vespidae; genus Vespa; species Vespa velutina. The sequence continues at coordinate 4,430,058 of NC_062200.1, forward strand.
TCTCTCTTTCTCTTTTTAATGATCTTAGATCTAACATTACGTTGAGATAACGCGATAGTTAAAATGCGATGTGATTCGTGTTATGATCGATCGATCGAAACTCGTTCGATATTAGATATATCATCAAATTTTTTTTTTACTTACATTATAACCTTTCTTACGAATTTGTAATATCTAAGAAAGAAAGAAAGAAAAAGGAAACGAAAGGAGACGGATAAATGGATAAAAAGAAAGAAAGAAAAAAAATGAATGAATATATATATATATATATATATATATATATATATATATATACTTGTATTATTTTTCTATCGTACTTAGAACTCTCCTGCTCGTTCGTCGAGTATCGTGATTCAATCCGGCATATATAATGGGTATAACATTCCGCAGAATTCCATTATGTTAACGCAACCACGTTCCAATTCTCTGTGCATGCCTGTTCGCGTATCGTAATGCGCGTATTCTCTAGTATATCGCAACTATTCGCGGTACCAATGAGAGAGCGCTAGCAAGCGCCCGCGCGCATTCGCGAGGCCTTTCCGATTAAAATGCCTAATTGATGCGGGCAAAGCTAATTTCAGGTATAGGCTTCGAAATTCCGAACTACGAGTCCGATATGATGCCATCCGAAACGGTACGATGCAAAGGGCACTATACTTTTGATTCTCGTTAGTCGAATAGACAGATTATCCGTTCGACGTTTCTTTCGAATTATATATTATTGATTCGATGATCGAAGTTTATGGTCTTTTTTTTTTGTCTTTTTCCATCTTTCCTTTTTTATTTTTTTGTTTTTTTTTTGTTTTCTTTTTTTTTTTTTTTTTATATATATATGTAGATCTGTATTAAATCCTTATTAACTAATAACTGATTCTCGATAAATTGGTCGTATTTATACAAAAAAGGATTAAAACAAGAACGAATTATTATTATTATTATTATTATTATTAATATTATTATTATTATTATTATTATTAATATTATTATTATTATTATTATTAATATTATTATTATTATTATTTGAATCTTGTAATATAATTAATACTAGTATGACTACGTACTATGCTAATTATAATTTATGTTTAGCGAATATTAATCCTCCGATATGAGCTAACAATTAATTTAAAAAAAAATAATAATAATAATATATTTTGTATGTGTGTGTGTGTGTGTGTACATACATATATGAGAATAGGTGATTTCAAAATTATATGACATTATGCAGAATTAAAGAAAAAAGTTTCAACGTAATATCTTTTTCTCTATATTTTTTCCTCTAATGATGAAGACATTTTCATATTGACTATAATTGTAGATGTTTCTTTTTATTTTTTTTTTTTCCTTCTTTTCCTTTTTTTCTCTCTCTCTCTTTTTTTTTCTTTTTTTTCTTTTTACAACGACGAAACGTATAATTAACATTATGCAAATCAGCATCGAGGATATCTATAGATAGTGAAATAACATTCATATGTCAGTCTCTAATGCCAGATAGATATACATATAATATAGATCAAGTTCATAAATTATTCGATGTATTTTCTATTTGATTAGGTACTAGTCGAATTAGATACTTAGTTTCAACGTTTCATACATATAAGTAATATTTTATTACTACATATTTAGTTATCCATCATGAAATGATTATTGTAATAATTTTCTATATACGTATAATGACGATCATGTTGATTCTATTTTTTCTAGATTTCAATTTTTAAGATTCAATTATATCGAAGAAGAAATTTTCCCCGTTTGTTGCAAGTAGAGTATTCGATGTATCGAAGATCGTATTTTAAAAGAGAAAAGAAAATGAAAGGAAAATGAAAAGAAAGAAAAGAAAAGAAGAAATTAATGAAGGAAAGGCAAGAAATGGAAATGGCAAAAGAAAAAGAGAGAGAGAGAGAGAGAGAGAGAGAAAGAGAAAGAGACAGAAAAAAGAAAAAGGAGGAAAAGGGAAGAAAGGACGAAAAAAAAGGAAAGAAAAAGGGAAAAAGAAACAGATAGATCGAGTTCCGAAATCAGTGTCCACTCGCGACGAAAAATAAATAGAAAAAGGTAGAAAGGGAAAGATTGTATTCATGCTGAAAGTGTATGTATACATAAAGAGTGAGAGAGAGAGAGAGAGAGAGAAGTAACGCTTCGGTGTAGATCGCACGCGGTCGTTGGGGTAGAGCACGAAAGGGCGGACCGAAAAAAATTTAATCTTCCCTCGCATTATCCTTTTTGGCAATAACGGCTTTGCCTCCCGGATCGTCCTCGTCCACCTACTCTTTACTCCTGTTCCATTCGGTCCCTCTTTCTCTCTCTCTCTCTCTCTCTCTCTCTCTCCTTCTCTTTCTCTCTAAACTCATGCGACGAGAGGAGAGGAAGGAAGCTCGCCGACGCGCCGGCAGAGAAAAAAGTCGCGAAACAGTAAATCGTGAATTGTAGTAACCGAGCGCCATTCATCCTGATACACCGGATGTGACTACATATTTCCTTCGTTCCGTTTAAATTAGTGTTTTTGCCGTACGGCCTTGATTGTGTTTTCGCGCACTCCTCCACCACCTCCACCTCCTATATTCTCTCCCCTCTCTCTCTCTCTCTCTCTCTCTCTCTCTCTCTCTTTCATTCTCATTCCACCTCTTTCCTTCTATTACACATGAATACACACATGAGTGGGTGTATAGGTATATGGAGGTGGAGACGAAGTTAGGAGTAGTAGAATACTCTCTTACTCTACGTACTCTCTCTCTCTCTCTCTCTCTCTCTCTCTCTCTCTCTCTCTCTCTCTCTCTCTCTCTCTGTTTCTGTCTCTCTCTTTTATTATTCTCGTATACTTTACAAAGCTAGATCGATTCTCTACGTTGATGAACGCGTAACGGGACGGGGGAGCACGTAAGCGATATATCAGAGACATCATTCCGATCCACGAAGCTCTTACGGGGCCGATATGGACCGCGCCAAAATTGAAAAGTTTGATGTATTAAAATGCGCCGTCGAGCACGGTATATGACTCATTCTCATCTCGAAAGCAGCACGCGGGTCGATTCGATTCGATTCAAGTCGAGTCGAGTTTTGTCGAGTCGTCGTGTCGTGTCGTGTCGAGTCAGGTCGGCTCGAATCGAATTGAATCGAAACGAATCGAATCGTTTTCTTCATCTCGCGACACACGTTCGGAAGTCGATTATCGAGTTGTCAAAAGAGTGATGAAGGGACGAACACTCGATGATTTCAGGATATTACACCCCCCTCTCACCCTCTCTCTCTCTCTCTCTCTTCCTTTTTTTTCTATTCTTTCCTTGTCTTTTGTTTTTTTCTTTTTTTCTCTTCCTTTCTTTCTCTCTTTTTTTTTCCTTTTTTTTTTCTTTTCTTTTTTTTTCTTTTTTTTTTTTTTTTTTTCTTTTGAAT
>NC_062200.1:4438444-4440944 GCF_912470025.1 Vespa velutina
TTTCTTTCTTTTCTTTCTTTTTTCTTTTTCCCCCCTCCTCCCTTTTTTGTTTCTTTACTCTTCTATCTTTTCCTCCTTTCGATCAAACCTTTTCGTTTCTTCCGGCGAAAGAAAATGTCACGTAAGAGGGACGTTTCTATTACTTGGTTAAAAATATCACAATTTAAGTATTTACTTACTTACTTACTTACTTACTTACTTACTTACTTACTTACATATATACTTATTTACTTACATACTTTTGCATATGTTAAATCGAAGTAAGTATTACTAGCTCGGTTGTAATACTCGTTGGAAAATATTTTTTCTTGAAAGAAAGAAAAGAAAAAGGCAAAAAGGAAGAAAAAGAAAAAGAAGAACAATAAATAAGAAACTCTCGTATAATCTTTTCTATATCGTCTTCAGTAACTGTATAACTGAATGTCGTATTAGCAACCAAAAAAAAAAAAAAAAAGAAAAAAAAGAACTACAAGATATTAGATAAAAGTCAATTAAAACGAAAAAAAAAGAAGAAAAAAAAAAAAAAGAAAATGAGAAAGAGAAAGAAGAACAGGGAGGCGGGAGAAAAGGGCGGGGCGGGGGGGGAAGGAGGGCGGGTGGTATAAAAACAGACATTTCACGCACGTGCGAACAATTTCGTATGATCGTTACTTATTACGAAATACAAGAGGCGCGCGTCGATAAAAGTTATCAGTTCGGTTAAAAAAACGTTGGGAGAAAATTTCACTACGGAGAAACTACGACTATTTCCGAGGAAAAACTCGCGACCATATTGGCGAGGGGAGGATGGCGTGGGGGGGGAGGGGGGGAGGAGGAGGGATCGGTCTTTTTGGTATCGTATAACATCGTCGAGCTTTCGTCGTACAACGCATAGTGGTTCTGATCGTGTTTGAGAGAGGGGTTTTTGTAGGTGGAGTGCGAGAAGGGAACCAAAGAGATAAAGAGAGAGAAAGAGAGAAAGAGAAAGAAAGAAAGAGTGAACGGGTAGAGGAGTGGAGATGGGCGTGCGGGCGGATGGGTGGGTAGGCGCACATGCCTGAAACGAGGCACGGGCGTCACGATAAATTAGATTTAATGACTATCACAAAAAAGCGCGATATGAAAGTCGAACGCACCGGGACGGACCGATAGAAATTAAATTCTAGGATATTCGATTACGTCCTTTCCTCTTCACCCTCCGATCCCGTCCACCGCCATCCCTGTTCTCCATTCGCGTCCACCACCTCCACCTCTAACTCTACCTCTACTTCTCTACCTCTACCTCTACCTCCACCTCTACCACCTCCCTTCCGCCCAATAAAACCCTCGATGTTCGTTGCCGCACGTCCGGGGCTTTGGCGGGTGCTGACATCGAATCGAACAAAAAAAAAAAAAAAAAAAGGAAAAAAAAAAGAAAAAAAAAATAAAAAGAAGAAAAAAAAGAGAAAAAAGAAAGAAAGAAAGAAGGAAAGAAAAAAAAGGAAAAAGAAAGAAAGACACGAAAAGAAAAAAAAGAAAAAGGAATAAAAGGAAAAGCAAAGAAGAAAAATCTCCGCAAAAATAAAATAGGCGCATGCAAGTTCGTGGAAATGATACACGTAATAATAATCGTCGTTTCTATTCCCTCTCGGTTGCCCCTTCTCCTCCACCCTCCCGTATTTCTTTCCTTCAATCCTTCTTTCCTTTGATTTTCTTTGCTTTACTTTCGTTTCTTCCTTCCTTCCTTCCTTCCTTTCGTCCTTTCTTCTTTCCTTTTTACGGTCAAAAGTAAAAAGGAAAGGATCGTCGTCGCACGCACAACTTTACGCTATCACGATTTCTATTTTTGTTTTCTCTTTCTCTCTCTCTCTCTCTCTCTCTCTCTCTCTCTCTTTCTCTCTCTCTTTTTATCCGATTGATCAACTTAGCACCGTTATTCGACTGCGTGACGAAACTCACCCCTGAACTCATTTCTTTTCTGTTCCTTTGCAGGTCTCTTACTCGAATTGATCTTATCGTCAATGAGAGAGAAAGAAAGAGAGAGAGAGAGAGAGAAAGAAAAAGAAAGAAAGAGAGAGAGAGAGAGAGAGAGAGAGAGATCGATCCTATCGTCTTATACATCTATTTCTTTACCTCTTTTTAATATCGAAATTGTCCCCGCCGACCCTGTTATTCATTTTCGTGTACACAAGTACATACGTACTACCTATGTACATCTGTCAAATGCGATAATAAATTTCAAGATGAGGTTACGACGAAGGTCTGTAATTAGAAGTGACATGATAAATAAAGAGATAGGTAGATTATTTTATTGGTAATATCCATTAAAATGCTGTTCTATATATGAAAACGTAAACGTTAGATGTTGGATAATAAAAACGAATTTCTTTTTTTTTTCTTCTTCTTCTTCTTCTTCTTTTTCTTCTTCTTCTTTATCTTTCTTTCTTTTCTTTTTTTTTTTTTTTTTTTTTTCATAATTCTGTATTAAAATATAAAGAAAGATAGATAGATAGATAAGCAAATAGAATATTTTATCGCTAAT
>NC_062200.1:4458444-4460944 GCF_912470025.1 Vespa velutina
TGACGATGATAACGATGACGATGACGATGAAGATAATGATGACGATGACGATGACGATGACGATGACGATGACTAAATTTATTGATTTAAAAGCTACGATCAAATGTTGCCCATAGCATCGTAACGAGATGTAATTTGAAGAAGCAGCGTGTTTCTATAGATTAGCGAAATAAGCAACTTTTAACTTACGATACGTCAGCGGACTGTGTTCTAAATATAATTTCAAACGATCGCCGTCATAAATATACAGACGTTACAGGCAATGTATGTATATATGTGTATATACGTGTCTATATATTGTATGTATAGATACACGCTTCACTTTCAATGATTGTGTTCATGTTTTTCAGCGAAGAGTATTTGCGAGTGATTCATTAAAATACTCGTCATGTTAAAAAGCGATTCCATAATTGTTCTAAGATATTAGAACAAATTCTTTTCGTTTACGATATTCTCTTTTATTTCGTTTTTTTTTTTTTTTTCTTTTTTTTTTCTTTTTTCCCTTTTTGTTGTCTTGTACGAGCAAATCAGTAGTATGACAGAATGAATGGTAAAAATTTACATCGTCGTCTGTATTCGTAAAGAGGATGAAATTTTTTAGCCGGCGAGAAACATATCTTCCCTTTTTTTTTTTTTTTTTTTTTTTTCCTTTTCTTTTTTTTTTTTTTTTTTTTTTTTTTTTCTTTTTTTTTTTTTTACATCACACGTTAAATCGTAGAATCGTATCGTCCTTCCAAGAAAATCTAAAGCTTCGTTTAAAGGGTGACGCGCTCTGCGCGCTCTTTAAATATTTAACGCGAGACTCCATCTTTAACGTTGGCGTGACCGACTCTATATACACGTGTTAGCGTATAAATTCTATGCGTGTGCGCATATGTAGGCGTATACCTACGTCTTGTCGTTGATGCACTTACATAAACACACACGTAGATTGACCCTCGAGACATTTAGGTACGTGCTGTTGCTACCATCTAGAAGAAAGATGCGTTTACTCGAGATTTTTCATTCGTTTCATCGATTCTTTTCTTTTCTTTATTTTTTTTTTTTTCCTTTTTTTCTTTTTTTTTCTTTTTTTTCTTTTTCTTTTTTTTTTTGCAATTAAAAATAATATTTCTCTTTTTTCTTATATATTTTCGCGAGGGCAAAATCATGAAAATCTTGTTTTACGTCGAAGCATTCGAGTCCGTTCGCGATATCATAAAAATGGAATTGTGTTCATGTGTTTAACGATGAGAAATAATATTCGTCAATGTAATATTTATTCAATATTTATAAACTCTTTCGTAATATGACAAACAGCAGTAGGAAGCTCGGCATTCGACGATATAGTTAAAAGAAGTTCGACCTTCGGCTGTAACGTGTGACGATGATGATACCCATCCGTCATGAATCTATTTCATAAAAAAAAAAAAAAAAAAAAAAAAAAAAAAAAAACCGCGTCTTTTATTTTAGATTCAAAGACATTAAGAAATTTTGTTAAAGTAAAACTATTAATAGATGAAATTTCTTGATCGAACAATCTCTCTTTCTCTCTCTCTCTCTCTCTCTCTTTCTCTCTCTCTCTCTCTCTCTAAAGCCGGAGCTTAGGAGGATGCAACGAGAGCGAGATTGCGACTTATTAAATAGGTTAAAGTTGCAAACGCGATAACGATAGTAATTAGAATCGTACGTGGAGAGGTAGGGTGATAGAGAAGAGAGAGAAAGAGAGAGAGAGAGAGAGAAACAGAGAGAAAGAGAAAGAGAGATAGAGATAGAGAGCAAGCATCTGCCTGTCGTTAGATTCGCAAACTGGCGCCACGTTGTCCACGAAGTCCCTGGTGACCTGGTTGGGACGTTTGTTGGGAAGAGAACGAGAGATAGATCGTTGTAAAGAGTATACAAGAGAGAGATAGATAGATAGATAGAGAAAGAGAAAAGAGAGAGAGAGAGAGAGAGAGAGAGAGAGAAATGGGAAGAGGAAAGAGGCGATGGTGCGAGTGAGAGAAGACAGGCGATAATGAAATCCATTACCGTGGTGGTGGTGGTCGTCGCGTCGTCGTGCCCGTCCATCGTCGTCGTCGTCGTTGTCGTCGTCGTTGTCGTTGTTGTCGTAGTCATAGTCGTAGTCGTAGTCGTCGTCATCGTCGTTATTATTATCGTAACATGCATATAATGCAGTATAATACGAGTCGGCGTGATCCGTGCTTAATACAGTCGTTGCACAAACTCACATTTCCGAACGTGCGATTATAAATCTTATTACGATCGAACGCGTACGGGATTTTATGGACGTAGATTTTCCATTCGTAAGTATACGTTTCTACGTACGAATGATGATCTATCTTTTTTTTCTCTCCCACTCTCCCTCTCTCTCTCTTTCTCTCTTTATACATATATAAATATATTTATTTATATATATATATATATTTCTTTCTCTTTCTTTTTCTTTTTCTTTTTCTCTGTGGCATGTACATATGTAAGCATTCCCAAACGCACCTGGTTATATTCTGGTCTCGTTTTT
>NC_062200.1:4465944-4470944 GCF_912470025.1 Vespa velutina
CTGTCTCTCTCGCTCCCTCTCTTTATCGAGACATATAATTATTTTAATTATCACAATAGTAATATACCGAAGATTTGATTAGTCTTATTTTGTTATCGGTTTTGATTATTATCCAGAATCAATTATTTGAATATTATCCAGATCTCGGGTGTCAACAAAATCACATTCTTATATGTTTCTTCGTCATTAAAATTATCGATTAAAAATCAATTCGATCGGATTTTTATCCTCGTCATGCTTTTGATACAAAAATTGCCAAGATTTGATATTAATCGTAAGGATTAATATCGAATGAAAATGATGTGAAAGAAAAGGATATGTCGACAGATATTTATCTCTCTCTCTCTCTCTCTCTCTCTCTCTCTTTCTTTCTTTGAATATTCTCAAACGATTAAAGTCGATTCTTCTTTCTCTGTTCCTTTTCCTATTAACGACGAACATGTGAGGGCACGCTCGCGCGCATATATATTCCTATGTACGTATGTAACGCGTATGTGTGTATAAGTTACGCGACGCTGCGTTATGCGATGCGAATAATATAACCCAGATTTGCGCCAATAAGCTACATCCTACGGCTTCTCTTGCACCCGCGCGCGCGTGCGCGCGCGCGCGCGAACGAGCATAAGCGCACATGCACGACTATATTGCGCTCGCGCGCGCTCCTCAACTTCGCGACTCTCGAAGGCGCTCGCGCGCACTTAGTGCGCTTGAATATAAAGTAGAAATAATAAGGCGCGCAGAGTAAATTCGACCCACTTAACGCTACTTAACGCTTACGATGAATACGTTACGTTTTGCACAACATTATATCGCAAAGCTAAGAGAGACACAAGTCTCTTCTTCTTCCTTTTCTTCTTCTTCTTCTTCTTCTTCTTCTTCTTCTTCTTCTTCTTCTTCTGCCTCTCTACCATTTTGCATTGCGTAATCGTCTTTTCTTTTCTTTTCTTTTCTTTTCTTTTTCTTTTCCTTTTCTTCATTTTATTCTCGTTTTTCTTCCTTCCTTTTCTTTTTTCTTCTTCTACTTCTTCTTCTTTCCCCCAGCCCACCCTCACTTTGCTGTCGTTCATTGTTATTATTGTCTTATTTTTTTTCTTTTCTTCTTTTTCTTTTTTTTTTTTTTTTTTTTTTTTTTTTTTTTTTTAACAATTGTTACTCATTGTTATGTTCAATGAATACGTAATAGAGTGAGACTTCTTGGATCGAGATTAGAAATTTTGTTTATCATCGTTGTTCTCTTTTTTTTTCTTTCTATTTTTTTTCGAGAAAGGGAGAAAGTCATCCTACCCAATTTCTTTTCCCAAAGTTAGCCATTCATCCATCCATCCATCCATCCATCCATACACTCATCCAGAGTTAACTTCCTAACACTCTGCTTCTACTCCACTTCTATCCGCTACTTACAACTTGGCGATTCTCTTCCCTCTTCTTCTACAAACGGTATTTCTTTTCGTTCTTCTCTCTAAAATTAGAGGTACAATGCTGCGTGTAATTTATCCGCGAGCGTTGAAAGAAACGCGTCATTCTGGTTATAAAAGAGACAATAAAGAGTATTAAAAGCGTACAGCCAACAATGCAGATTGCGAAGGCTGCAATAATACAGTAACCTTCATAACGACGACGACGACGACGACGACTACGATGATGACGAGGATGTGGAATTGGTGGTAGTGGTAGTGGTGACAGTGATGATACGGTGGGGGTGGTGATGGTGGTGTTGATGGTGTTGGTGGAGGTGATGGTGGGTGGTGGTTGGGTGGGGCAGTGGTTGAGAGGTGGTTTGAAGGGAGAGAGTACGTTTGCGTTTGTAAAACCAACGACGGGTGGTCGGACATAATGCACATATTATTCCTAACAGTTACCGATTTTATTATCCACGATGTGCAATTTATTTCAGTTCTCATCGCTGTATTTCTATATGGTAACATATAGAACACATACATACACACACACACACACACACACACACACACACACACACACACATATACACACATGTATATGCACACAAACACGCATGCATGCATGGATACATGTATACATAAATACATACATATTTATATGCATAGTAATGGTCGCGACAATTAGTCTTATTGTCGCGTGATCGTGACAGGAGGTGGTTTATTCGGAGAAAGAGGGTGGTTCAAGAGGATAAAAATATTTGTCATCGTGTGCGTTAGCGATTTCCTCGAAAACAATAAATTAAAACAAACGTTGGATATTCATGTTCTATTATAACCAAGTTATATAGTATAGAGAAAAATAACTATCCTTGGCTTGCCAACAATATAATGCGGCTTATCAATAATTTATTACGTCGTGATGCAATATTTTACTGCCAATCAATTAAGATAAGTACGACTACGATCAGAGTTTTTCGAAGGTCTCTCTCTTTCTCTCTCTCCTTTTTCATTTCTTTTTCTCTTGAAAACTAATAGTAAATTTCGCCAGGTCGATTTCTATTTTTCTTTCTTTTTGTCTGATCGTAATTCGGTAATGGAAAATCGCATTTGTTTGTTGAAGAAAATTCCTCTTTCTATCTCATTCTCACTCTCCCTCCCTCTCCCCCCCCGCCCTCTCTCTCTCTCTCTCTCTCTCTCTCTCTCTCTCTCACTCTCTCTGTTCATAGCGAACTACTTATTAGTCGATAACTCGAGAGGTCGATAGCCATGTCTGTCTGACTGTCTGTCTGTCTGTCTATCTATCTATCTTTCTTTCATTCTTTCTTTTTTCTTCCTTCTCCGCCGTCCCATTCTCTCTCTCTCTCTCTCTCTTTTTCTGCCTCTTTCTCTATCTTTCTCTCCCACTCTCTCTCTCCTCTTTCCTCTCTCTTTTATCTCGATCGACGAGGCTCGATCGGTCTACTACATAAAGTGAGAATTTTCGACATTATTCACTCTCTCTCTCTCCCTCCCTCTCTCTCTCTCTCTCTTTCTTGCACTCTCTTACGCGCATCATCTATATCTTCTTTATCTTTATCTGTTTTCCATCTCTCTCTCTTTCTCGCTCTCTTTCTCGCTCTCTCTCTCTCTCGCTCTCTCTTAGTCGTCGCATACTCTCGCAAAGCATCGTTCTCACCAATGCGTTTACTGCGTCGTTCGTCCCCCTCATTCCCCTCCAGACCGCCCATCCCCCCACCCACCCTTCCTCCCACCCCTTTTCATACAGCTCCGAGAGTCCGCGTTATATAATAAATTATTTCATAAATTAAGAGCTATTAACGAGTAATTATCCTTCGCGTGTGCGTGTTTTTCCATGACTGCGGTTATAGACCGCGTAACGCGGAATATGCACGACACGGTAAAGCGAATAATATGCCGCGTGCGGACTGCCAGCGTAAGAGAGAAAGAGAGAGAGAGAAAGAGAAAGAGATGGTCGCACGTGAATCACCGCCCTCTCGTCGAAAATGTTTCTTTCGTTCCGCCGGATACGAATTCTCTCACTCTCTCTCCCTCTCTCTCTCTCTCTCTCTCTCCCCCTTTTTCATTCCCCTTTCATCTCGAGACTCTCTTTCTTTCTCTCTCTTTCTCTCTTTCTCTCTTTCTCTCTCTGCTTGTCTTTCGAAAAAGAAAAAATTATTTTTCCTGACGATAAAAAATATTTTTCAAATGAAATAAATAATTATGACGTTTTTAGTCATTACGATGATTAATTTCTAATCAATTTTTTTAGGTTGTTTTATTTTCTTCTTCTTTTTTCTATGTCTGTCTTACTTTATTTTTTTTTTTTTTTTTTTTTTTCCGACAGAAAATATTCAAATCCTTTCGAATGCAAGATTCTCCGTATATTTATGTATATATAAATATAAAAACTTCGATGATTGCGGTCGTAAAAAAAAAAAAAAAAAGGAGGAATGTTTTATGATAATTAATAATATGACGTTGTTCTTCTTTCTCGCGTTTATGTTGCACGGTAACTTGCTTTCGAATATGCATTTGGAACGAGGATAGAAAAGAATCCTACGTAATCGAGTATATATATATATATATATATATATATGTATATATATTAAGAAGAATATATCCTACCTATCGATCGATCGATCGATCTTTCGATCCTGTATTTGTTCGTTCTTCTATGCATCACCATCATCATCACCACCGTCTCGTCATTGTCACCGTCGTCGTCGTCGTCGTCGTCGTCTTCTTCGTCTTCTTCATCTTGCCCGTATTTATTATTGCCATTATTACTATTATTATTACGCAGATACACAAAGCAGTTGCATAATCGAGCCAAGTCAATGTGATAAATGCGAAGATGCGCCGTGGAGGGGGAAATTGGGATGAAGTGGTATAGATCATAACGAGAAATTACATCTTCTTTCATAATCCCTTCCTTCTTTTACTTTTTCTCCGCACCTTACACACCGACACTTCCCTCCTTCCGCCCCCCTCCCCCGGCTCTATCTTCACTCCCTCCCCTCTTATTCTCTTTTTACCTCCATCCCACTCTATCTCTTCATCATCGATTCACATCCATCCCATCGGGGCTCTCTTCAACTTCGTCCAATCTTTTCGTCCGTTCATTGGTGTCTTAAAATGCAACTCGTTTGTCGGCCCGGAAATCGGCGTACCAACACGAAAGAGATATTCGAAGCTTCCTAAGAATAAGAATGACGTAACAAACTCACTTTACTTTGGTGTCGAGTAAACGTAAGCCTTCTTCTCTTATTGTTCCTTCACGTTCGACTCGTTAACCACTACTCTTGTTTATATATTGAATATAAATCATTTATCGGAACTTATATGAACGTATCGAAAAAAAAAAAAAAAAAAAAAAAAAAAAAAAAGAAAGAAAGAAACTAAAAAGGCAAGGAAGGAAAAAAAACAAAAGCAAAAAAAAAAAAGGAAGAGAGAAGCACCTTTTTTTTTTTTTACAGTATCGCGTTAATGTAAGAAAAAAAAAAAAAAAAAAAAGAGAGAGAAAAAAAAAGATCTCGTTTATCACTTTATTTCATTTATATCGTCTTCATAATCCCTATCGTATAGACGGTGGACAAAAAA
>NC_062200.1:4480944-4485944 GCF_912470025.1 Vespa velutina
TTTATGCCGTCGAAAGTGAGCATCCGCTCTTTTACGAAAAGGTTGCAACGACACCGACAACGACACCGAAAACGACGACAACACCAACAACGAAGACGACGACGATCGAGAAGACATAAATTCTTGGAGGGACGCGGAATGGTCGTGACATCGAGACGAGAGCAATGCCGGCAGCACGCGATGCGTATACTTACTACTTATACAGATATCAATGTATGCACATATATACGTATGATACATTATGTGTGTATATATGTATATATATATATATATATATATATATATATGTTAGTATGCAACGTGTGGGTGCAGGAGGATTGGTTTACGGAACACTACGTATACCAGGAGCAGGATACACGGTATACGCATAATGCATTGCCTGCTACGAATGCTAATCTATAGGGTTTTAATAAATCTTATTCTCCGTGTGAAATACGATAATAATAATTTATAACATAAACTATAAGCCCACTGTAAACCCGTGAGTAGCAACAGCACCAGCAGCAACAGCAGTAGTATCAGCAACAGAAACAGAACCAGAACCAAGCACCAGCACCAATACCAGTACCAGTACCAGTACCAGTACCAGTACCAGTACCAGTACCAGTACCAGTACCAGTACCAGTACCAATAGCACAAGTTATAACTGGTACCAACGTTAGTACGATCGTTCGTTGTTAGTTCGTTCGTTCGTTCGTTCGTTCGTTCATTCGTTCGTTCATTCGTTCGTTGGTTCGTTGATTCGTTCGTTCGTTCGTTCTCTCGGGTATACGCTTACTGCTTGGTCTAACTGCCTACGCTCTTGCCCCTCTTCTCTTCTCTCTCTCTCTCTCTCTCTCTCTCCTTCCCTCCTTTCATCTCGCTCTATCACGCTTACGCTTTCTATACTTGTTCTCTCTTTCTTGTATTCGTTCGTTCGTTCCTTCCTTCCTACTCTCTCTCTCTCTCTCTCTCTCTCTTTCTCACACACACACACACACACACACACACATACTCGCGAGAAACGCGCGAGTGTACGTCTTTAAATAAACTTTTATTTATACGACCAGTCGTCGAGATGAATTTGCGCGATTCCTATCGTACATCGCCGGATATGCAGCATGGATTCGAGAGAGTCTCTCTCTTTCTCTCTTTCTTTCTCTCTTTCTCTTTCTCTTTCTCTCTCTTGCACCATCCAAATGGATTCTACGAAGTCACTGACCGTTATCTCTACGTTTTCGAGATGCCTTCGTGTTCTTCTCCTTACTTAGACGCCACCTTGTCTCTTTTACTACTGGGATAATCCTAAATAATGCCTCTTTCGAAACAATATATATATATAATATATATATATATATATATATATTTTTTTTTTCTTTTTCTCTTTTAAACTGATCGGTCAATATCAAATATACGACTATATCGCTTCTCTAATAGTAAGTTTATGAAATCCTTACACGACCGTAATTTGCTCGCGGAGAATGGACACTTTTACTTTATTAATTTCTTTAGATAGATCCCGTGACTCTTACGTGGACTCGTATTAAATTATACAGAGCACACCGCCGCTCCCGCGCGCGCGGATAGTTGCTTGATAATTCGAACCGGAGGGTATACCGTCTCTCTCTCTCTCTCTCTCTCCCCCTTCCTTCCTCCCTCCCTTCCTACCATCTACCTCCTCTCTCTCTCTCTCTCTCTCTCTTTCTCTCAGAATTGCATCGTTGTATGGTTGTATTGCGTTCTGTTCTGTTGTGTCGTGTCGTGTCGTGTCGTGTTGTGTCGTGTTGTGTTATGTTGTGTTGTTTTATTTTGTGTTGTTATGTTATGTTATGTTGTGTTGTGTGTCGTTGCGCTTGTCCGTAAAGGCTGTTGCTGCCGTTCGACTCGAATCGACTCGACTCGAGTCGACTCGAGTCGACTCAAGTCGACTTCGGATAATACGCGGGACTCCCGCCGTATACACATATATATGTACATATACGTATGTATAATACGTATGTATAGAAGGCGATTGCTCATAAATTTCAATAAAATAGTTTGCGCTCGCGCGAGCTCGCTCATACACATATAACTACGTACTAGGTACATATGGATGCATACACGTACATACAGACACACATATACATAATATATGTATATGAATGTACTTATACTTTAGTTGTATACTCGGCCCGTGGCAGCATGACCGACGGAGGAGGGAGAGGAGCTGTGTGCATCGAGAGAGAGAGACAGAGAGAGAGAGAGAGAGAGAGAGAGAGAGAGAAGGGGGTGGTGGAGGCAGCGAGTACGTTCGACACGACTCATATACGTTCATTACGAATGCATACGAGCACGTTAGATTGTACGTTAGTGCCTTGTAATAAAATATTGTAATGGTGGCCTACTTCTGCGCCACGCTGTAGTCGCCGTATAATATCTCCCGCTGCATACTTACTACGGCGTTATTTATTCTGTGCCGTGCACAATGGCGGCGGTCTCTGCCGGCTCATGTACGGGGTGTGCCACCGCGAAAAGGAGATTCTTCTTCTTCTTCTATCCTCGTTTAGCATCATCTCGTTCTGTACCGATCCTCAATCGATATGAATTTTCTTATTTTCACCTTTCTCCTGTCTTTCGTTTTTTTTTTTTTTTTCTCTAAATTTTACCTTCGTTTACTTTCTCAATTTATTTTTCCATTATTATTATTTTTTGTTTTTATTTTATTGTTATTATTATTACTATAATTATATTCTTTTCTCTTTTTTTTTATTTTTTTCTTTTTTCTTTTTTTTTTTTTTGTTTCAAATTAATTTTCGTTCCTTTTTTAATTATATTTAAGACGACTTGTTGTTATACGTGTTAATTGCGCGTAAAAATGTGTACGTGAGGATGACGAGGAGAAGAGACGGTGATTGAATTCATCACGAGGAAATCTCTCTCTCTCTCTCTCTCTCTCTCTCTCTCTCTCTCTCTCTCTCTCTCTCTCTCTGTCTGTCTGTCTGTCTATCTCCCTGCCACCCTCTCTTTCTCGATGTCATCGAGAGTAGTTGTAATCACGGATATACGCGATTCCCGAGACACTTGATTAATGACTCATTATCTGTGCTTTTTCACGTCATCGCTTAGGGACAATAACGTTCATCGTGAATGATAAAGACTCGTCGATAGCCTTCGCTACTACTTTTTTTTCCTCTCGTATATTATCAAACAATGTGTGCGTATGTGTGTGTGTGAGAAAGAGATAGAAAGAGAGAGAGAGAGAGAGAGAGAGAGAGAGAGAGAGAAAAGAAAGAAGGAAAAGAAACGTATAAGTACATACCTAATTAAGTGTTCTATTATTCGTTTCGAGAAGAAAAAGAAAAAGAAAAAGAAAAAGAAAAAAGAAAAAGGAAAAAAAGGAAAAAAAGGGAAGAAGAAGTTAGTACGGACGAGATTAAAATCTGATTTGAGATTCTCAAAGATCGCGTACGTCACAACTCGGAAATCGATCGATTGCACTACGATAGAAAGAAATAGTATGACGTCGGATTGGGAGGGGAGAGAAAGAAGTCGTAGCGCTTCACGATATACGAAGCTCAGAGTTAGCCACGTGTGTTCAGGCATCTGGATGTATGTATAGAGTGTGTCTCATAAATCTCACGTCGATACGTTAAAGAGACAGAAAAGAAGAGACAGATACAGACAGAGAGAGAAAGAGAGAGAGAGAGAGAGAGAGAGAGAGAGAGAGAGAGAGAAAGAGAGTAAAGAAACTAGAAAAGAAATGATTATGACGTTGTAATTATAATTACACCCTCCCCTTGTTCTTCTTTTTTCTTTTCCACCCTTCTCATTCTCTCTTTCTGTCTCTCTCTCTCTTTCTTTCTTTTTTTTTTTTGTATATTCTCCGAACGAACATGAAGGTGTCTAATGTGTACGCGTATGTACATAACCCCGTAACGTCCATCGGCATGCTTTCTCGGTGCTAAAACGCAAGCGCATAATTTATTGCACTTTTAGCATCCATAGAGCGTACTATGTATATTCGTCACACTATGACTCTCTCTCTCTCTCTCTCTCTCTTTCAGTGTCTTTCTTTGTACAATCTCTCTCGTCCTCTCTCATTCTCTCTCTCTCTCTCTCTCTCTCTCTCTCTCTCTCTGTCTATCTCTTTCTCTCTCTATTCGTCCATAAGTCCGTCGTCCCTTCTTTTAGTTCCCACTTTAATCGAGCGCACGATCGATTTCGCGGCTGGCTTTCTTTTCCCGCCGCGACTCCATTGACACTCCTCCGGCGTTCCTCCACCATCTAGTCCTCCAGTTTTCTCTTCTGTTTTCACAACTTTTTATCAAACTGAGAAAACGCGTCCGACGATTAGAAAACAATCCCCATTAACGACAAAATCGTCAATCGACTATTCTTAAAACCCCGTATACCGTGCATCGTTTGTATTTAATTAAAAATTTAAAGAAAAAGAATGAAAAAGAAAAAAAAAATAAACAAATAAAATCAAATGACAACAGACATTGATTAGCAGTGCCTGGACCTATGTAGGATGCTGTATCGTTAAAAAGAAATAGAAAAGAAAAAAAAAAAAACAAAAATGGAAAACAAAAATAAATAAATGAACGAAACAAGGGAAGAAAGAAAGAAGGAAAAAAAGAAAGAAAGAAAGAAAGAAAGAAACGGGATCGATTCGATGAAATGATTGGTAAATACATTTGAGACACCCTATAGTAGGAAGAAGCGAGTAGGTGTTCCACACGGCGCAGTATGGCGGATATTTTATTTGTATATCATTATACATCGGCCTCGTCCTTTCCTCTCTCACCCTCGGAACCATCCTTCTCCTTCTCCTCCTCCTCCTCCTTCTCTTCCTCCTCCAACTTTCCCTCTTCTTCTCCTCTCCTATCTCCTTCCATCGAGTTATTCTTTCTCTCCCCTTTACATACCATCGCTTTCGCTCGCGGCGCATTTATTTCACTTTCCTGTTAAACAATCGTACGACCATCTCTTTCCCTTCCTTCTCATCCTCCTCCTTCTTCTCCTTTTCCTCCTCCACCTTC
>NC_062200.1:4493444-4495944 GCF_912470025.1 Vespa velutina
CGTTCGAATGCAGCGTATATCCTTGATCTTAACCCGTACGAATTCTCACGATCCTTCTTCTGTTTATCGATAACTATGAGTAAGAAAATACAAGTGTAAATGGGGTAGACAATTAACAGCGAAGTTAGGGCGAACGAGTTTTCAAAAGTCGTAATTTTCCATGTTATATAGTAAGAGAGAGAAAGAGAGAAGGTGGGGAGGGTGGGGGGGGGGGAGAGAAAGAGAAAGAGAAAGAGATAAAGTTTCTCGAGAAATATAACAGCGGCAACAGCATCAGAGTGTAGGTACGAAACACCAATAAAGTGTATACTCATATACATATATATATATATACACATACACATATATATCCACGAGGTGTACCATCGCTACCTTCTATATATACAATGTGTTGTATATAAACGATAGTGGCACACGGTGATACGGCAATGCGGTGAGTGTACATCGCGTAAGAAGTCGTGGCACCTTACTCTCTTTCTCTCTCTCTCTCTCTCTCTCTCTTTCTCACACAAACACACACACATACTCTATACTAACTTTACTCCTTTGCCGACTTGCTCATAGGATTTACCGTATTTACGAGAGTAGAACGGGCGAGCGCGCGCGCACATCGGCTACGGGTGTGGCAAGAACGACTTCGCGAATAATAATTACCGCTGCGTTATTACTTCGAAGAGATTCTCTCTCTCTCTCTCTCTCTCTCTCTCTCTCAATCTATTTCTATTTCTTTCTTTCTCATTCTTTATCTTTCTTTATCTTTCTCTTTCCCCTTTTTTCCTTATTCTTGTTTTTGTTTTCTTTTTCGTTTTCTTTCTTTTTTTTTTTTTTTTTTTTTCACACGCGCGAGAACTCACTTTGACGTTACACGAGAAAATTTGTATGCCTTAAGCGGACATCGACGTCGTTGGTGGTGATGGCGATGGTTGTAATGGTGGGATGATGGTGGTGATGGTGACGTTGGTGGTAAATGGTGGTGGCGATCGTTCGATTCTAACGTGAGAAATTCTAAGCGAGAGAATTTCTTGGCGAAAGTTCGAAAGAAACTTATCTTTTCTTTTTTTTTCTCTCTCTCTCTCTCTCTTTCTCTCTCTTTTTTCTTCTTTTTTTTTTTTTTTTTTTCGATTATCTTCTCGCAGATCCGTCCTTCGTTAAATGACGATTGCGTTGCGCGTATGAAAGAATTTCTTTTTCTTTTCTTTTATTTTATTTCTATTTTTTTTTTTTTTTTTTCCCTTTATATTTCTTACCTTTCTTCAGATTTCTAACGCCGCTTTTCAAACGAGGACTAATTTATTTATTTATTTATTTATTTATTTATTTATTTAGTTATTTATTCTTATATTTTTTTCTCGTTTCATTTTCAAGACTTAAATGGAAAGCGCATCATTTATCTTTTTAATTTCATTATTCCTTTCTTTTTCTTAGTTTCGTTAGATTCGGCTCGGCTCGGCTCGGCTCGTAATAACCGGCGCCGAGTATACGGAGGAACTCCGCTATAAATATCGTATAGTAAACACCGAGAGCAGAGATAAGAGAGAGCGTGAAAACTTCGGCTATAATAAAATACAGATAAGTGCGCGAACAAATAGCCCGAACTGTACGGGATTTAACCGGTAGAAAGAGAGAAAGAGAGAGAGAAAGAAAGAAAGAGAGAAAGAGAGAGAGAGAGAAAGAGAGAGAGAGAGAGAGAGAATGCTTGAATTGGTAAGGCAAAGAGGGAGGAGGGAGGAGGGGTAGCAAGCGAGGCAGAAATAATAGTTGAAATTACAGGCTCGCGGTTCGTTTCGTGCCACGGAAAAGAAAGCGAAGAGAGAAGAAAAGAAAAGGAAGGAGTGAGAGAGCACAGGGAGGAAAGGGGGTAACAGCGATGGTAGAAGGGAAGGAGCAAAGAGGTGTCCAGGGGAAAGAAAAGGAAAGAAGATAGCGACTTTTCCTTTTTTTTATTTCGCATAATTTTTGTTTATGATATTCCAATTTTCCTTTCTTTCTCCAACGAAATAATGCGTTCAATTAAATCGGGATGGGTGGGTGGGTGGTTGGTTGATTGGGGCGGGGGAAGGGTGGCGTGAAATTCTTTTTTTTTTCTCTTTTCCTTTTTCTTTCTCTTTTTTTTTTTTTTTTTTTTTTTTTTGTTTTTGTTTCGTTTCGTTTTGTTTTGTTTTGTTTTGTTTTGTTTTGTTCTTATTCTTTTTCTCCTTTTTACGTGCTACATATACGCTTTATCGTTTATCATAGACACGGGTGAATTTAAATAATTAAAGAATCTGCGAAATCGAAGGGAAACGGAGCAAATGGGTAACTTAATATTTTAATTTCTATCATCGATTTTTATGTCGAGTTAAATCGACGAATGAATTATTACGAGAGTTCATAAAATAATAACGTAAAGAGATAGACAGATAAATAGATAAATAGATAGGTAATCTAGTAACAAAATAACGATTCTTCTTTAATAGGATAAACGAAAGTAATATCTATGTATTCGTACACGTATACACAT
>NC_062200.1:4510944-4513444 GCF_912470025.1 Vespa velutina
TTTTTCTTCGATCGATTTCTTTTTCTTTATTTCTTTCTATTTCTTTTTCTTTTTTTTTCGCTCCTCTTCGAAAAGTACTCGATGGATAAGAAAGAATCTGAAAATCGGATAATCATGATGATTAGAAATGTGAGAGAATGAGTTAGGAAAACGTGAGAGAAGTGAGAAATTGACAGGATATATATATACATGTGTGTGTATATATATATATATATATATATACATATATATAATGTTCGGTATTTAGCGAAGAGAATGTAGTACCAGTTTATCTACTAGCGAGGAAAAGAGATAGAAAGATACATAAATACATAGAGCACACGGAAGGGCTCTTTGGCCGGACGATTTTGCTTCGACATAGCGAAAAGTTCGACGTGACGTGGAGGCGGAAGGTTATGGGGATGGGTGAAAGGGACGAGGCTAGGGGCGTTTTTCGGGCTTCGTGCTTTGCCTCGCCGTGTGCAACAGGTTATAGTTTTTGGCACACACCTCTGCTTCTCCATACTCGTGTTCTCTCTCTCTCTCTCTCTCTCTCTCTCTCTCTCTCAATCTCTCTCTCTCTCTCTCACTCACTCATTTTCTTTCTCTTTCCATCTCATCTCGTGTTTTGCTTCTCTCTCTCTCTCTCTCTCTCTCTCTCTATCTCTCTCTCTCCCTTTCTCTCGTTTATTCCATATATCCAAGTTTTCCTTTTAATCGTCGCGTGAAAAGTTAACAAAAGTCAAAGTCGAATTTCATTAGAGAATTAAAGATCTTTCTTTTAAAACGACAAATAAAATGAATTTTATTTATTATTCGTTAATATATAAATGCAATTCTCGATAGAGATCCAATATGATTGATGGAAATGTTAATTTGTATTGATTGATTAACCCTCTCAATTACTTCGAATTGATTAATAGTTAAGATAAATGTAATCGTACGTATTTGTGATTACTATATTGTATAAAGAAAATTTTTCTTTGGACGCGTGTGTGACGGGAGAAAAGAACCTTTTGTGTAATACCGAAAAACGACGGCCCGTTCTGATTCTGGCAAAGCTTCGAAAAAGAGGTACGAGTGCGACGGCGGAAGTGGCGGACGCGTTTTAGTCGAAAAGTATAGAAGCGAAAAAAGAGAAGAGAGAGTCTCTCTGACTTGGGGGAGAGAAAAAAATGAAAAAAAAAAAATTGGGAAGAGAGAGAAAGGGAGAGGTACAAATAGATAGATAGATAGAGAGAGAGAGAGAGAGAGAGAGAGAGAGAGAAAATAAAAGGTAGAAAAGAGGTCGTAGAAAAAGGTGGCAAGATCGTCGACGAGTCGGAAGCGTGGTGGCTACGGCACACACAGGATTCGCGAATTTTTCGTTTGTCCCCTTTTTACGTGCGACCCACCACCCCCGACAGCAGCTACTCCCTCCCTCCCTCCCTTCTTCCCTCTTCACCACCTCCCGTAGAAGTAGCGACAACCCTCAACCCTTTCGTTCCCTCCTCTTCGTCTTTCACCTCTCTCTCTCTCTCGCTCTGTCCCACTCTCTTTTTTTGTGCGAAACCAGGGGGGGCCTCGCGGCACTACGCGCCGCGTCGAAAAAAAAGGACAAAAAAAAAAAAAGAAAGAAAGAAAAAAAATCCTCGATTTTTTCCTCGCTGCACTTCTGTGTTATTTGCTTTATGGAACGCCTGTTACAGATAAATATAATAGGCATTCATCGGCGCATATTGTTCCCGACGAAGCGCCGTGCGCGCCGGGGCTTTTACATTTTTTCCACCCCCTACTACCCACTTTTTTTTGTCTCACTGCCGCCACCACCACCACCACCACCACTACCACCACCACCACTACCAATACTATCACGACCACCCACCACTACTAACATCGCAGCCAACGTCAGCATCACTATCTACTACTACTGGTACTACATCCACCAATACCTTGGCCAATACTACCACAATCACTGCTGTTACTCTCTAGATTCACGGGGAACACAGCCATCGTCGACATTACTAACAACGCTGGCAGCGGCAAACGTGGTAGCTAACATCGGTAGTATCGCCATCACCACACATTGCCACCACCACCACCACCACCACCACCATTAACACTACCACCGTAGTTCTCGTTCGTTCCTGGAACAGAGCTTCCATCGTCGTCGTTGACGTCGTCGTCCTCTTCTATTCGTATTCGTATTCGTAGTCGTAGTCATCGTCGCGTTTCTGTATATGTGCTGTAGGGCAGCGATGCAGGACACACACGCCATGCATATCCCCCTACCCTTGACTCACTCCAACTCTCTCTCTTTCTCTCTCTCTCTCTCTCTCTCTCTCTCTCTTTCTCCGCACGCAAGCTCTCATTTTTATTATTCGCGTTTTTTGGAATTTTTCCAGTGGCGCCCAGCATTGTTTCACGGTTTGTCATTGTTATACGCCTACATCCTGCCAAGCGAGAGAGAGAGAGAGAGAGAGAGAGGGACGATGGGGATTCTAGAGCCAGCACCACCACCACATCGTGTTTCTCCTCTTCC
>NC_062200.1:4518444-4525944 GCF_912470025.1 Vespa velutina
AAGTATGATAATATCATCTCTCTTTCGTCTTCCCTTTCTCCTCTCACCAGTTATATATCTCTTATCTATTAAAATGATTAAAAGTTATGAAGACAAATATAACGATTTATGCAAGATCGTTTCAACGTGTTAATCATCGATCTTTCCCTCCCTCTCTCCCTTCCTTCCTCCCTTCGTCCCTCTCTCTCTCTCTCTTTCTCTCTGTCTCTTTATCTGTCTATCTATCTATCTATCTATCTATCTTTTTCCATCACGCATATATACAATATACATATGTACAAATAAATATCGATCTAATTAAACGAACGAATAATAAAATTATCGTGTCTAATCGATAATAATAGAAACATCTAGATTCCCATTGATCGTCGTCTTCTGTTAACCCCGATAAAATAGATTGATCAAATTACCAAATCTCTCCTATTTCACCAATCTCTTCCCCCTCTCTGTCTCTCTTTTTCATAGCATTCCTAGCAGGCAACTGACGAGATCGTCCTTTGTCGTAAACGTTCCTGTTCGTCATTCAGGGGGTCGACCGTTGTTGTTGTTGTTGTTGTTGTTATCATCGTAGTCGTCGTCATCGTCGTCGTCGTCGTCGTCGTCATCGTGTTGTTGTTGTTCTCTCCATGCTTCCTCTCACCGTTTCTCTCTCTCTCTCTTTCTCTCTTTCTCTCGGCACATCGTTGCGGCACGTCGTTGCCGAGGTCATTGTCGGCGAAGCACGAAACGCGAACGATAAAACCGAAATCGGCTTCGAGTCGACTGATCGCGCTCGCTCACCGAAGCAATTTCCACCGATATCCTTTCTCTCTCTCTCTCTCTCTCTCCCCCCTCCTCTCTCTCCTTCTCTCTCTCTCTTTCTCACACACTCATCCGTGTCGTTTCATTCGCGTTTACGAATCGTCCATTCTCTGTCTGTCTGTCTGTCTGTCTTCCTTCCTCTCTCTCTCTCTCTCTCTCTCTCTCTCTCTCTCTCTCTCCCACTTTAAAAGGCTAGGCCGAGCACGCTTCGATCGATAGATTCACTCTCGCGTGTTTGCCGGCGCATTAAGCGTCGTTTTGTTTAAGTACGCGGGATCGTTCTGTCCGTTCTACGGTCCTTCGTCGTCCTGTCGAAACGAATAGTTCTCTCTCCCTCTCTCTCTCTCTCTCTCTCTCTCTCTCTCTCTCTCTCACTCATTCTCGTTCTAGCTATCGTTCTATCTCTCTCGCACCTACGAACTCGATCATGCTCCGCGATTCGACAATGTAATCGTGTAATTTCTTGATCGAACGCATCGCCCAACGTTAAGGGCTTATCAAGGACCTTCGCCAGAGATAGACAAAGAGAGGGAGAGAAATAGAGAGACTAAGGGAGAAATAGAGTGTATGTGAGAGAGAGGGAGAGAGAGAGAGAGAGAGAGAGAGAGAATCGATCTCCTCGCATTATCGGCCAAGCGATATTTGCATTCCACTTATACTAGCACGCGCGTTGGCGTAACGCAAACGTCGCTCTCTTCTGCTACTTGAAATACGCTCCGTGTATTTATATGTCCCTGATGTTGTAATTATGTAAGCCTTTAAGTACAATAATATATACATATACATATACATATACATATACACATATATATATATATTCATATATAAATGTATGTGTGCATGTATGTACGTATGCATGTATGTGTGTATGTATATATCTATATATGTATGCATGTATGTAATAGGTGGAACGATCTATCATGTACGACAATCGATGGTCGTTTTCGTTTGATGGGACGATTCGTCTGTTTTTCTTATCATTCGAAAAAAAAAAAGGAAAACTGTGCTTCTCGTTGGAAAATGAACTTGAGCGGTATCCTCCAAGTGTCCCTGTATGTTATTCGTCCGTTGATACACGATAGAGAAGTTCGCGCAAAAAGAATAGAAAATAAAGATAGATATTCATTCGTATAATATTTTATGGTCGTGGTTATGGAAAAGAAGAAGAAAGAACGAAAGAAATATTTCGAAAATCATCTTTCTCATTTCGATATTTCATATACCTATATCCATTGAAATTTATCTATCGACTATGCGATAAAACGGATACATATGTATGTAGGTATATGAAAATCTATTTCTCGTCGTAGGAAAATGTATCGAGGTGTACGAAATGTCAGACGTTGACCTTACAACGATGGTTGGAAAGGAAAGAGAATTTCGAAAGAAGTTGATAACTCGTGACACAAATAAAATGAATCAAACAAAAAAAAAAATATATATATATATATATATATATATATATATATGTTTTTATCTTATACATGTAAAATATATATATATATATTTACATATACTATATACTATTATATATATAGTATATAGTATATGTAAATATATATATATATATATAGGTAGTAGCGTGTACATAAAGAAGCGTGTTTCGCGAAGCTCATGCTTTTGCACGCAGTCTGTCGAGCAAGTAGGCATGCAGGCAGTTAGTAGGCAGGTTGGCTGGCTGGTTGGCTGGCTGGTTGTCTGGCTGGTTGGTTGGTTGGCTGGTTGGCTGGTTGGCAGGCAAGCAAGGAAGCAAGCAAGCAAGCAAGCAAGCAAGCAAGCAAGCAAGCAAGCAAGCAAGCAGGCGATGCAGCTTACGGGTTATTCAAATGAACGGTAAAAATCATCCATAACCGAGGGTGGAAGGCACCCTGGTATTGGATATATTTAAATGGGTTTAATGCCCCGACCGTACCCTCGACCGACTCCTCCGGCAAAAGCCCCTTTTCCCCCCTCCTCATTCTCTTCTTCCTCCTCACCGCAAACCGTGGCCTCGTGCTTCGAGGGTTAAACTACGCCGTCGATAAAAAGCAAGTACGGCTACTGAGAGTAAAAGAAAGAAAGAGAGAGAGAGAAAGAGAGAAAGAGAGAGAGAGAGAGAGAGAGAGAGAGAAGATAGTGGCGGGGGAGGAAAGAACGAGTGGCGAGACGGAAAGATAGAAGAGAAAAGCGAGAAAAGGAGAGAGTCTCGAGAGTCGGTGTCATTTTCATTCTTCCTCTCTCCACCTCCTTTTCCTCATCCTCCTCATCCTCCTCATCCTCCTTTCCTTTTGCTCTTCTCCGTCACCTTTTTTTTTACTTCTTTTTTTTCTTTCTTTCTTTCTTTCTTTCTTTCTTTCTTTCTTTTTTCTCTTTTTCTTCCTCTCTTCCATGCCGGGGTTCCGCTCTCAACAATTAGGTATATCTCGGCCCATCCTCGACATTGTTTTCGCGGCATCTCGAGTGAGCTTTTCGCTCGAGATTCTTTTCCGCGTGACGACGAACTCGCATATCTTTTTCTCTCTCTCTCTCTCCCTCTTTTTTCCTGTTTCTCTCTTTCTCTCTTTCCTTTACCTTTTCTATCCGTTTTTCTCACTCACTCACTCTCTCTCTCTTTCTCTCTCTCTCTCTTTTTTTTTCTTTTATTCCTCTTTACATATCTTTCTTTCTCTTTTTATCTTTCTTTTCTACAGGCTTACTTTCTCAGACAGAGGATCGAGAAACTCGTGACTTTCAATATCTTATCTTATTTACGATATATTTTATATTATATATATATATATATTTTTTTTTTTATTCTTGATATAAGTTTTGTATATCGTGAAGTTAATGGTAAAAATTTTCGACGTCTTCTTTCTCTTTTTATACTTTTCGTATTTTATATATTTTCTTTTTTTCTTCTTTTTCTCATTCTTTTTGTTCGCTCTTATGTTTTAATATTTCCTTTCCTTCTTTATTCTTTTTTTTTTTTTAGGAAATCAATAAATTCTCATTATATATATATATATAATGAGAATTTATATATATATATATATATATATATATATATATATATATATAGTATGAATAAAACTTGTAATAAAAAATTGTTATAGAAGGCCGTTTAAAATACATATATCGTGTCACGCTTGACATATGACCGTTCAAATCTGATACAACATATCAATTATATTCAATCGTATTTCCAAGAACGAATTCATTGAGAAATCGTTAAAATAATTACATCGCTATTATTACATATAATTACAATTTTAAAGATAATATAGATATCATTTATATTCGCACATTCGCATTCGACATATTCTCTCCTCTTATTTCGACGTACACACGTATGTATATCCGTTTTATTTCTTTTTTTCTTTCTTCTCTTTTTTTTTTCTTTTTTTTTGTAGTTCGACTACATAAGTGGCGACTAAAAGTTTCGGGAATCGTGATTCGTGACGTCGCTAATGATAATAACGAAGTGTGGGTGAAGGGTAGCAAAAGTAACAAAATCAAAAAAAAAAAAAAAAAAAAAAAGAACAGAGAAAAAAAAGAAGAGAAAGAGGGATTTTTCGGTTTAGGGCATAAAAAAGAGAATGATAGGAAGAGAACGAGAGAGAGAGAGAGAGAGAGCGAAGGGGGAGACAGAGGAGAGGTAGGGGGTGGAATCGTATCGGCGAGCTTGCGATCTGTCGCTAATCCTGGCACGGCAAAACGGTATCGCATTTTTGCGCCGCTTTGCGGCTCTCTGCTAAAAGGGTAGGGGAATAAAATCGGTGTTTCTGGAAAAAAAAGAGAGAAAAAAGGGAAAAAAAGGAGGAGAAGGGGAGGGGGAAAAAAAAGGAAAAAAAAGGCAGGTGAAGCGCGGCGTTACGAAAAAAAAAAAAAAAAAAAGAAAAAAGCACGCGAGGGCTGCACCGGACTCACCGGTAGCGAGCGAGAGAAAGAGTTTGTCCGTGAAAAGGAGAGGGAGAGAGAGAGAAAGAGAGAGAGAGAGAGAGAGAGAGAGAGAGAGAGAGAGAAAGAGAGAGAGTGAGAGATGTGGAGGGGCAGTGGCGGGGTGATTGAGAGGTGAGGAGAGGGTGAAAAGGGGGTTTATGGAGATAGGGTAAAAAAGAGCGAGATCGGCGGAAAGCCGTGATCGAGCGCGTCGACAAAAATTGTATGTGGCAGTGGGGGCGACAATAATTGAAACGGCGCGTAACACCGTTCGAATCCTCGAAATCCATTTTATATATTAATCGCACTTCGATAGGCTCACAACGATTCTCCGTTTCCATTTCATCTCCTTGCAAAACCGTCTCACGAAACGCCAATTTACCTGACCCTCTTTTTATCTCTTTTTGTTGTTCTCTCTCTCTCTCTCTCTCTCTCTCTCTCTCTCTTTTCTTTCTCTTTCCCTTTTTATTATCTCTTATACTCTTTCTCTCTCACATACTCTTTATTCGATTAATATCAATTATATATATATATATATATATATATATATATATATATATAAAAGGAAGAAAAAAAAGTGAGAGAGAGAGAGAGAGAGAGAGAGGGAAAATTTTCGTCAATTTTATCGTCAATTATTAAATACTTAATGAAGGATCGTTTCGAAAATTTCAAATTTTTAAATATATATACTTTCAAACATTCTAATGTTAAAAAAGAGACACACGTACGTATATGTGCATACTAACTAGGGCATCTCATATATTCGTGTTGATGAATGATAAAGAAAGAATAAAATAAGGGAAATAAAACAAAAATTTTAAATAAGTCTATCCAATCTCGACCATTTACACACACACATATATATATTTTCGAAAAGTAAAATATATATATATATATATATATCTTCGACATTTACGTAAAAAGGAACATTGCAAAAATTTAACGTAACCCTCCGTTTATAACATATTTCTGTCAGTTTTATTTCTAAGCGTTAAATCGATTTCTCGTCGATTATCGTTTTCCATATTTGGAGAGGTTAATTCCCGACGAAAAAACCCCTTTCCTCCTCCATTCAATTAATTTGGTTCATGATCTCGTACTTTGAATCGTTTTTTGATTGTATTTTTGAGAAGCAACACTTATTTACTTACTTACTTACTTACTTATTTACTTACTTACTTATTTACTTACTCATTTACTCACTCACTCACTCATTTATCGATTCCGCTTTATCGATTTTCATATTTGCTTTAAGTTCGTTCCCTTTTTTTTTCTCTTTCTTCATTTTCTTCTTGTCTTCCTTACTTCTTGCTTTTTTCTTTCTTTATTTTTTCTTTCTTTTTCCTTTCCTTCCCTTCCACCCTTTCTTTCTTTCTTTCTTTCGCTTTCATGCGCGCGTACGATTAGACTATTCGGTGTTTTAATGACAGTACTTAACGATTCATCGTCTCATCGATCGACGGTAACGACCGTGCTCGCTTTTGCTCGTTCGACGATAAATATTTACGCTCTTCCCTTTCTCTACTTTTCGTCGTCATTCTCTTTCTCTCTCTCTCTCTCTCTCTCTCTCTCTCTCTATCTATCTCTCTCTCTCTCTCTTTCTCTCTCTCTCTCTCTCTTTCTCTTGTTCATTCGCTCTTTAGCGCGCGCACACGTTTCATTATCTTTTATTATTACTGCGTGAAATTACGGATACTTTGTCAGCCGACTATATTCGAATCGTTTTAATCGCGCGTTTAATGCGCGTCAGCGAAATCGCATCGACGCGCGTTATACCTTCGAACGACGATACTCATCATCGTTCCCTATCGGATCGCCGACAACGGGATACGTACACAACGCACGTATTATATGCCGAACATAATACATATTAAACCGATGTACGATGATCGTTCTTCGTTCGTTAGACTAATTTTTCTCTTTTCCTTTTTGTTTCAGGTGAGTAATCGTTATCTGATGTCTTAACGATGTATCAACGATCTGTCATGATCAAGGATCGATCGTCTTTTCTCATCATTATATTATGTTGATCTACATATCTCTAATATATATGTATATATATATAAATATGTAAGTATAATTAATATGTATGTAATTATATTCGCTGTTACACGAACATATACCATTCTTGGACAATATCTCGTTCTGATAAATATGTTAGAAAATGTTTGATTTTAAATAAAATTTTTTATTTACGTTTTAATAATAATAATAATAATAATAATAATTATATATATATATATATATATATATATATATATATATATATGTATATAGATTATTACTTCCGTGTTAATAATTCGTACGTACATACATGTTTGACAATATTAATTTATATAATAATCGGTTTAAAAAGTCTTTCATAAAAGTTCGATATCGTTATAAGACAAAATTAATATAATTAATGGGACTTTTTATTTAAACGTATTTAACGATATATTGTATCGATAAATTCTTATGGTTATTATCGATCGATTTAAATGGAATATATGTGATTATATACATACGTATGTATATGTAAAAGTAGATGGAAGAATCAAGTAGAAAGCGAAGCAAATTGGCACGCAAAGTAGAAAGAAGAGAAGGAAAGAGAGAGAGAGAAAGAGAGAAAGAGAGAGAGAAAGAGAGAGAGAGAGAGAGAGAGAGAGAGAGAACGAACCCTTCGAACGAACTCGGTTGCCACTCCAAGTGCAAAGGTTTAATCCTCTCGTCTCTTCAGCATCCCTACCGTTGTAAAAGATCGAATCGCGTGCATCTTGGGTTAGGTCCGGGTTAGCCCTTCACTCGTCACTATACCCTTCT
>NC_062200.1:4530627-4540627 GCF_912470025.1 Vespa velutina
TTTTCCTTTTCCTTGTTATTATGAATTTTTTGTTTTAATTTTATTAAATTATTATTACTATTATTATTATTACTATTATTATTATTATTACTATTATTATTATTACTATTATTATTATTGCTATTATTATTATTACTATTATTATTATTATTACTATTATTATTATTACTATTATTATTATTATTATTATTATTATTATTATTATTATTATTATTATTATTATTATTATTATTATTATTATTATTATTATTATTATTACTATTATTTTACATATTTTACGCAATACAAGTGCTTTGCATATTTCATGCATATTTATTTGCATATTTTATTTGCATAAATATTCGCAATTCAATAATAATCGTTACGCATAAGGAAGAAGAAAAATAGTCAAGCGAGTTTGTTATTACGAATTATAATCTCGCGTTGGTTGTTAGCCGTACGTAAAAATATATATATATATATATATATATATATATTCTTCTATCCTTCTCCTTCTCTCCTTTCTCTCTCTCTCTCTCTCTCTCTCTCTCTCTCTCTCTCTCAGAATCATGACGTAGATAATCATTAAAAATAGTATATTACGATTGCAATAAGAATACCGTGCAAAAACATTCTGACTAGGCACAATTATCAATCATCGAGGCGCATAAAAAGAATCGTAGTCTTCTTGGTAATAACCCATTGTAAAATATGAAAATATTTCTTACTACCTTAGTTCGTAGATGGATAATAACGATTAAAATAAATAACCTAGAGAAATCGATTATGCTAAGTTGGTTTTCGTTTGCTCGTTTTAAGAATACGAGAAAGTATAATAACGATAACAATAATAATAACAATAATAATAATAATAGTAATAATGATGATGATAATAATAATAATAATAATAATAATAATAATAATAATAATAATAATAATAACAATAATAATAATAAGAAGAAGAAGAAGAAGCTAGTTTATGATAAGTAGACTTATTCCTTCTCTCGTAGTTGACATTTATGCGAATCCTTAATTACTCGATACTGTTTTATCGATCTCCCATTGAAGAGCTATTATCGTGACTTGAAATCGATATTTTACAGATATATTACAAGGATTAAAAAATTACAAACGTAAATATACTTTATCGATTATTTTATATATTGTTGCAAAATATTTCTTATTATTTGTAATTGTTATATATATATATATATATATATATATATATATATATATATATATATATGATTTGTAATTATTTTCATGGCAGTGGTAGGAGTTATATTTTATTTTTTGTCATTGACTTCTTTTTTCTTATTCTTTTCTATATTATCATCTTTTATTCAACGACGACGACGATGACGATGACGACGACGACGACGACGACGACGACGACGACGACGACGACGACGACGACAACTATGACGACGACGAAAGCTTTTCGTTCGTTAAAGTCGATTAATCGTGAAAAGTCGAGGTGGGGTGCTGGATTCGCGCCTCGAATAATACGATATATATCCCGACGATGGAACGCACGAGACGAAAGGAGGGTGGGATGGTGGGATGGTGGGATGGTGGATAGGAGGAAGGGAGGAGGGAGGTGTATTGGGAGGAATACAACACCGCGTGCATCATCGCAGCGCTCCGACGCACGAAGTTTCATTTTCGAATCGCATTATTGTGATCGGGCGTGCGTGTAACGATTTAGGCAATTTTACTAAATATGGCGATTCCAGATAATTGGGAATTATTCATTCACGATGTAGATATATACACGTGAATACGTATGTATATTTGTATATACGTATGTACATGTACGTTCATAGATATATTCACGTTATAACAAGAAATAATTTCCCTCGATTCGTTTCGATTTAAATTCAACCGTCATCGAGTTAACGCCTTATTTTTCCGACTTTGTTTACAAACCAAGATACAATTGGACAAGAAGGAATCATAATCGTCTAATGTTACACAATCATTTACAAAGAATCGAATGATACATACGTGAAAAATGTCTTTGGTTATGATCGAAAGAAAAGAAAAAAAATAAATTACGCGTCATTTCACGTCAAATTTATAATCAACACGTTTACTCCTCTGTTATCGATTTCGACGCATTAAAAAGAAAAAGAACAAAAAAAAAAAAAAAGAAAAGAAAAGAAAAGAAAAAAATAACGATTACAATAACGCTTTTTTTTTTCTTTTCTTTTTTACTTAACAAAATAAAATCCTTGAAAATATCGTACCAATCGTCAATCGACATTTCTCCAAATCAGTGTTCCTCAATATTTTTGTGAGATCGTCGGCCAATTTCAACGCTTCAAAGATTTTAGTATTCCCACTAGTTCGATTATGATGATTTATGATTTTGATTTTTTCTTGTGTGAGGAGGGAGGTAAACTGTATTTATTAATTATAACGTGACAAATGGTAATTTCATTTTTTTAATTGACGTTTAAAACGTTCAAATTGAGACGCTCACCCCTTCACTTCTGCCTTTTCTCACCCATCGAAATAAGGAAACACCGACATAATAGATAAGACAGTAACTAAAACAAATCGTATAATTTTCAATTCTCGTAAATTCTTGGATTCGTTCGTTCATTCGTTCGTTTGTGAATAGCTTCGTCATCAAGAAGACAAAAAAGAAAGAAAGAAAGAAAGAAAGTAAGAAAGAAAGAAAGAAAGAAAGAAAGAAATGGTAGAAGGAGCTGAGATAGGAGGGTGGTAGAGAGAAGAAGAGGGGGAGGGAGGGAAACAGGATGATGTGCCCAGGTTCTATAATAATAATAATAATAATAATAATAATAATAATAATAATAATAATAATAATAATAATAATAATAATAATAATAATAAAAATAATAATAATAATAAAAATAATAATAATAATAACAATAATAAAAGTAATAGTAATAGCGGCGGTAACGATAATAGTAATAATAATAACAGTAGGACGGAACGTTATTATACGTAATAATTTTCGAACGCGTAATCGTTAAGAAAGGACGCCCGGCAGTAACTACGTCCATAATCGTTATCGTTACGGTTTACGTTGGCGTGTCCAACGCGCCTGTTACCTCTTCCTCTCTTTCTCTTTCTCTCTCTTCTCTCTCTCTCTCTCTCTCTCTCTCTCTTTCTCTTTTCCTCTTTCTCTCTCTCGTTCTCACGAGAAACGCGACAGTCGTTTAGGATAACGTGCGTATGAGAAAAAAAGAGAGAGAGACAGAGAGAGAGAGAGAGAGAGAGAGAGAGAGAGAGAGAGAGAGACATAAATGTAGAAGAATCTCTTGCGTGAAAAAAAAAAAAGAAAAACGACAGAGATGTCGACGTCATCGTCGTATCAGGTGTTAAATTAATACCCCTATCGATGTTTTACAACGTCCATTCTATCAAGAATCTGTAGGTAGGAAAAAGAATTCGAATTTTACGTCACCACTACATATATATATATATATATATATATATATATATATATATATATATATTGGTTCCATTAATATATACCTATGTTCGCATAGGTTCAAGGGAAAGAAAAAAAATAATAGCGATAATGTTCGTCGCTGGTTGTTACTCTTTCGTATAATAGTATATATATATATATATATATATATATATATATATATATATATATTGTATATATTTAATCCAAATGTAGTAGAATCGAATTTATGGAAGAGAGAAAAAAAGTATAGAGAAGAAGGAAGCAAGGAAGGAAGCAAGGAAGGAAGTAAGGAAGGAAGGAAGGAAGGAAGGAAGGAAGGATTTCTCTCACATGTAGAGAAGACGTGCGAGTTACTTACATACTACCATGGTGGGTTGCCGAGGGTGATGGTGTGTAGGCAGTAAACTGGTGGTGGGCCGTAAGGGGTGGACGTTTTACTCGAGAGTAGGCATTAGTTTCAACGATTATTAGAGTTAGTTCTAGGCGAACGAGTTTCATAAATGCCCGAGGAAAACTCTGGCCGTATACTTGTATTTATACGGTTGGTGAGAGGAAAGGAGAAAGAGAAAGAGAAAGAAAGAGAGAGAGAGAGTGAGAAAGAGAGAGAGAGAGAGAGAGCATTGGAGAAAGCAAAGTATCCATCGCTCGGCTCGGCTTCATCCCTAGGGGTTGGGTGGGCTCTCTTTCTCTCTCTTTCTCTTTCTCTTTCATTCTCTCTTTCTTTCTCTTTTCCTTCCTTCCTATCCTCTCTTTCTCTCTCTCTCTCTCTCTCTCTCTCTCTTTCTCTCTCTCTCTTTCTCTCGTCTTCCCCTGGCACTGCCTCTTTCGCTCGCTTGCCTATTATTATTTTTTATCACAATATTTGCTTTTCCCACATTCTGTTTTATGTTAATGGTCGCTCCTACCCTTACCACCGGGGGTACTGCCGCTACCCCTCTACCTCACCGTCTCCTTCTTCTATCCCTCCTCGACTCCCTTTTCTCGCTGGCTCCCGCTTCGTATGCATGGCCTCGGGGAACTTTTAGCATTTTGTCTCGAATTTAAAAAGTTTTTCCGCCTCTCGCTGCCCCGTCTACCTTCTCTCTCTCTCTCTCTCTGTCTCTTTCTCTCTCGTTCTTCTTTCTTCTCTCTCTCTCTCTCTCTCTCTCCCTCTCTTTCCAACTCGATCCTCGTTCTCTGTCACCGTGCGACCTCCATCTCGCACGCTTACGTACGTATCCTCCGCGTTACGTCTTCTTGGCGCGCACGCGTCCGCGATACGCTCGATTCCATAGCGCGCAAGAGCACGCGAGAAAAATGAACAAAGCGATAAGTGAGAGGAGGGAGCACCGAGAGAGGGTGCGAGAGGACGGGAACGAAAAGAAAGCTCCGACCGCGTTTTCCTCGACCGATGCACTGCACTGTTCTATCTCTCGGACATCTCTCTCTCTCTCTCTCTCTCTCTCTCTCTCTCTCTCTCTCTCTCTCTCTCTCTCTCTCCTTCTTCTTCTCATTCTCTGATTTATTTTTCTCGTATTTATATTTTTGAGAGATCTTAAGAGAGGACTTAGATATTCATTAGGTTTATCAGAAAGTTTTATTCGTCGAGTGCATGATTAGTTTTTAATATTTTCTTATTTATTTATTTATTTATTTAAATTTTTTTATTTATTCGAAAATTATTTTTAAATAAAGTAGAGATGATTTTTCTGACGTCGCTCACTCATTCTGTCTGTCTCTCTCTCTCTCTCTCTCTCTCTCTTTCTGTCTCTCTTTATCTCTCTTACTCTCTCTCGTTTTTTTCTTATTTTCTTTGAATTTTTTATACATCTTTTGAATGGACTTAGATATTTATTAGGTTTACAGAAAAGTATTATTGGCTGAGCGCACAATTACTTTTTAATATTATTATATTTTTATTTATTCATTTATTTATGTATTTTTTTTTCTCAACAATTATTTTTAAATAATATAAATAGAACTTTTACGATGTCGTTTTTGTTCCCACTTTTTTCTTTCTTTTTTCCTTATTTGACCTTTTGTCATTCTTAAAAGATCTGTTAGTAAAATATTTTTTCTGGAAATCTATGAAGTAAACGCTGAAAGAATTAGTTAGTATTATTTTTAAATATAAAGAAGGAGAAAGAAAAAAAAATCAGTAGATTTGATAATATACTTAGTCACGTAAGATAACACGCCAGTTAAATTAATTATTTTATTCGATAGTAGATTAAATAAACTGAATAATGCATTTTATATGGAAACAATGTACGTTTTGAAAAAGAATGAAAGAAATAAATGAAGTTTCTAATATAGATAATAATTATTACGATGCAATGTGTGCATATATATACACATATATATATATATATATATATATATATATATATATATACACACACACACACACACACACACACACACACACACACACACACACACACACACACACACACACATATATATATATATATATATATTAGTATTTGTCAAGAATCTTTGGTAGATATAAATTATTTTCATTGTATAAATTTGCGCTCTTTGTATTCTTTAATGCAATAGTTATTTCCAATTCAAATTAATTATAAATATGAGACGTGACTAGAAATTATATAAAGCAGATATTGAAAGTATATTTTCTGTATATATTGGAAGGAAAAAAAGAAAAGAATGTTACTTAAATTGTAGTTTCAGTTAATCGCGAAATAGGAAAGTTATCTATAATTTATTGAAAAATGTAGAGAACTATGTTCGGAAGAAAAGTAATGATCGACCTATGGTATTATCTTCTCGCGATAAACGTACAATTATACGAATAACATCGAATTGTTGTTTCATAATGAGATAACTTTATATATATATATATATATATATATATATATATATATACTTATTATATATTATTACCTAATTTTGTACCATTATATAATAATTAATACTTAACTTTACAGCGGAAGATTTTTGTTTTTCTTTCTTTTCCAAAGTAGAATTTTTTCAATTTTACAAAATAATTATCTTTTAATAAACGTTGATAAAAATTTCTA
This sequence comes from Vespa velutina, assembly GCF_912470025.1. Lineage (NCBI taxonomy): Eukaryota > Metazoa > Arthropoda > Insecta > Hymenoptera > Vespidae > Vespa > Vespa velutina. The sequence continues at coordinate 4,537,078 of NC_062200.1, forward strand.
AAGAAATGTTAAACAATTTATGTATACATATATATATATATATAAATTTTTGTAAAATTAATCGTGCAAATATGCGTTAACAATTCGTATGACGTTGAATTTATTTCTCTGTTTGAAATTCTTTAGCACTTGGTGGTATCATTTTTATAGGGCAATGCAATTAATCGATAGCAATATCGTGTTTACTACGTACACGTTAAGAATCTATGATGATTAAAGAAGGAAGGGAAGAAAGAAAGAAAGAGGAAGAAAAAAGAAAAAGAAAAAAAAAAAAAAAAAAAAAAAAAAAAAAAAAAAAAATAATAGAAAGAAAAAAAAAAAGAAAAAAGAAAAAATAATAGAAAGAAAAAAGAAAAGAAGAAGGAGAAAAAAAAAGACACGCTTAATAACGTTACCTTGAAATCAATTAATGTTTTATTCGAACGGTAATATAAATTAATGTATTCTATAAATTATGTATAAGTCGTAAATTGTTTTTCTATAGGATGAGTATATATATATATATATATATATATATAGGTATTATGACGTTGGAGAACGACGCTGTGTGTAGGTCGTGAAAACATAAACACAGTCTACGCGACTTACAATAGTTGATACATTGCGGACAGCCGGTCAGTTTACTTGGAGACATGGACGAAAACACGTCGTTCTCTTGCGAATTCCTATCACATAGGGAATAACCTTAGTATTATATATATATATATATATATATATATATATATATATATATATATATATATATATCGGATTCAATTCGTCTCAGCGATTAATTTAATCGAGCGTTAAACATATAGTATATAAGGATCGCTTTACCGCTTTATTTAATAATAATTAAATATTATCGATTTTATCAACCTATCAAATTCATAGTTAATAACGATATTAGTAGAGTATAATAAACAAGTAGATTAATTAATGAAGCCGCACATTTCTCCAAAGGTATTCATTCATCAATCGATGTATGTATATTATATAACCATCGTTTTTACGAAAGATTATCGTATATTTTACATAGATATTTCTTTTTTTCTCTCTCTCTCTCTCTTTTTTTTTTCTTCTTTTTCATAGCTTTTATCTCAGATTAGAAGAGATCAACTTTCAAAACACATGTTTGGTTCGATCGTTAAAATTAATAAAAATATTCGAGATTTACTTTTTCCACTGGCAGGTTTTTCTTTCTTTCTTTCTTTCTTTCTTTCTTTCATTATTTCTTTTTTTTTTTTTTTTTTTTTTTTTTTTTTTAATAATGTAAGTTTATGTTTACGAAGAGATTCGACATTGGCAGTTTGTGTGTGTGAGTTTCATTATATCATCGAAAAGATTATCTTACGAGAAGGATTATTCATACGACGCATTATATGTTGTAATTATTCAAAGCATTCACGTGTTAGATATTTATATGTCACGTTGTTTATTAATATAATAGATCTATCGATAAATCTTTTACACTGAGATAATTTTCTTAGGCTTTTTTCTTCCAAAAGGACGAGGTCATTTAATCGAAGCTTTCAATTATTAATATTAACTCTTATCAATTCAATTGTCAGTAATGTTATCAACTATATACGTTATGTCTCTTATTTATTTTTCTTTCTTTTCTTTTTTATTTATTTATTTATTTATTTATTTATTTATTTATTTATGTATCGTATTACCAGTCTACGTAACGTTTATAAACACTTTTACCGACGAAGAACAACTACGATATCTTATAAAAAATTATGTTAACGTCTCTACCCTTGGTACGTGAAAAATTTATACAAATTTCTTTTGCTCGGAGAGGAACCGTGGTGTATATGATATATTAGATATTCTCATAGCGATAAGGGTTAATGGAAAAAAGATATTTTAAATTAAATATTAATAATCAATATAATGTTTTCTTATCTTTTATACATACGAAGGAAAAAGAATTGAAAAGAAAGGGGGGGAAAGAAAAAAAAAAAAGCTTGACAAAGAACGTTTCGTTGGACCTGGATAAATAAAGAATACATTTCCCCTTTCATTTTCTTTTCGTTCTTTCTATTCTTTTCTCTTTTTCTTTTTTTTTCTATTTTTTTCTTTTTTTTTTTTTTTTTTTTTTTTTTTTTTGGAGAACAACATCAAAAAACAGAACGCAATTCGATATAACGAAGAATTTATTAAGATGACAGAACGAGAGGAAACTTTCGCTTTTGGACCGATAACTCGGGAACGTTTCATTTCTTGCAAGTTGATGCAGGCCGAACGGATAAAGACGAAAGAATCACGTCGAGTATAGAGCAAAAAGTAATGTAAAAAGAATCTTTTCTTCCTTCATCTCCTACTCCTTTTTTCCTTCCTTCTTTTTCCTTCTCTTCTTCCTCCTGTTCCATCTCTTCCACCTCCTTCGCCACCTTCCAAGCGAGCCGAAATCCATAAGTTAAGAATTTTTCACGGAGTGGAAAACTTTGGAATAATATAGTGTTCGGTCGCCAAGCAGGCGCGCGCGCTTGCTACAAAGTTTCGTAATATATTACGCGTTTCTCCGCTTCGTCGGCGGAGCTTTAACGCCGTTGTGGAAAACGAAAACGAACGAAAGAGAGAGAGAGAAAGAGAGAGAGAGAGAGAGAGAGAGAGAGAGAGGGAGGGAGGGGGGAGTGGGGAGGGGAAAGAGGGTGGGAGGAAGAGAGAAGAATAAGAAAAAGAAGAAGAAGAAGAAGAAGAGAGGAAGAGGTAAAAAGAGAGAACTCGCCGACAAATTGGAATTTTTACTTTTCGGAAAGTCCCGCTTGACTTGTTCGTTCTCTCTTGTCCGACTTCTTCTTCTACTACTACTTCTTATTCTTATTCTTCTTCATCGAAAAGGGAGAAAAATAAAAGAAAGAAATCTTGCGTATTTTTATAGTTCGAAGCCGCTTAGAAAATGGCTTTGGATGGATCGGATCGGACAACATGTCTCATTCTCTTTCTCTCTCTCTCTCTCTCTCTCTCTCTCTCTCTCTCTCTCTGTGTCTATCCTTCTTTCCTTTTGAGGATGAAAAATCGCGCTTTTATTCGTTTCAAACCAAATCGATTCTGGCTGTCTATCGAACGTTTATTAAAAAAGGAGAAAGGAAGGAGTGGGAGGAGTGAAGATGAAAAAATGGAGTAAGCTCGGCACATCCACGTGGGCCTACGTAGGTAGGTAGACAGTTAGCTAGCTAGGTAGGTAACAGTATGTACCACAGCGTCGGTTGCGCTGCAGGAGCGCACAAAGAGAGAGAGAGAGAGAGAGAGAGAGAGAGAGAGAGAGAGAGAGAGAGAGGAGGTACAGAAGCAAAAGCAAAAGCAAAAGCAGAGTTAGTAATAGTAGTAGTAATAGTAATAGTAGCTAGAGCTCTAGCATTGGCAGAGTAGAGAAGGGGATCGACGGAGAGAGTAGCCCAGGAAAAAGGCGAGTGGCAGTGAAAAGGGTTTGGTTCTGGTTCTGGTTGTGGTGGTGGTGGTAGTGGTAGTGATGGTAGAGAAGAGGAGGCAGCACGGGAATGGTGGTGTGTTGTGGGTGGTGGCGGTAGGGGGACCGAGGGTGGAACACGGGGGGTGCGCT
>NC_062200.1:4550627-4553127 GCF_912470025.1 Vespa velutina
CGTCGTCGTGACGGCGGGAGGATCACGAATAAGAGGAGGAAGAGGAAGAGATATCGTACGAGAACTCTATAACACGTACGAATCGACGTTTCCGAGTGGAATTAATGAATCGCTCTCTAATGTGACTCGCGATTCAATGACAACCATTCGGCGAAACGTTTAACGTGACTACGACTCTGACTGCTACTACACGACTACTACTACGATTACTACGACTACTACGACTACTACGACCAAGAAGACTACGATCACAAGAACTTACACGATGCCAATGTCGATAGCTTAGATTTTCACGCAGCTACGATGCTATGGTATACTTCTCCGTTTTCTCTTTTATCTTTATTTCTTCGTTTTAACGACAATAACGAAAAAGGCCGTTTAACCAACTATTCTCCTCATCATATTATTTCTCACTTTTTCAATAGACCGTAAAGGAGTATATCTACCTCTATTTCATTTTCGTATTTCTGCGATCGTTCGTAATAGGAAGAAACGAAGCGTGGGATAACTGAATGAGAAGGATAAAAAAAAAAAAGAAAAAAAAAGCAAGAAAAAAAAAGAAGAAAAAAAAAAAAAAAAAAAAAAAAGAACAGATATTTCCGTCATAGAACGTGTGTAGTAACTGTTTATTATCTCGGTTATATGAGAATAGAAGAATAGAAGAGGAACTTTATCAAAATGGTGTATTTTATATTACGTGAATCGCCCGAAACGTATACTTTCCGTGCGTAATACTTGAAGAAAGAGAAAGAGAGAGAAAGAGAGAGAGATAGAGCCACTTAACTCTCTTTCTCTCTCTCTCTCTCTCTCTCTCTCTCTCTCTCTCTCTTTCTCTCTCCATCTCTTCCTTTCTCTCGGTCTATCGGTAAGCGTCATCTAATACAATTTGCATTTATATTAAAATATTAATGTTACGCCGTACGCGGCGGCCGCGAAGAAAGGCGTTCCGCTTCCGGGACGTGAATAGACTCCGAACGTTTTGCGTTTTTAAATCGTTTCCCAAGGTAGGTATTATCGTTTTGATTCCTTCCTTCCTTCCTTCCTTCCTTTCTTTCTTTCTTTCTTTCTTTCTTACTCTTTTTCTTCTTTTTGCTTCATTTCTTCTTCTTTTTTTCTTTCTTTTCTTCTCTCTCTCTTTTTTTTCCTTTTTTTCTTTTTTTCTTTTTTTTTTTTTTTATTTTTTCTTTTTATTTTTACAATCATCGACAGTTTTTATATTTATTATCGTTTCGAGAAAAGGAAGAAACTTCTTTTTCTTTCTTTTCTTTTCTTTTCTTTTTATATCTTCCCTTCCTTACTTTAGATCGCATTTGATAATGTATGTATGTATGTATGTATATACATACAAAGGATAAAGTACTTAGTGTATCTACGTTGAAAATAATTCCTTTCCCCTTTGGAAAAGGAAAAAAATAAGCGACGTTCCGATCGCGAACGATATCGGGGCTCGATCTTTCCTCTTTGTACGAAGAAGGAAGGGAAACGAGCGAGAACGTCCGACATCTTTCCGCGTTGCCCGCCGAGTTTCCAACGTCACGACGTCGTTATTAATTACGCTACCGAGGAATAACGAGCTTATGGTAGCCTCGCCATACCTCCCGTTCGTTTCTTAGTCGAAAGAAACGAGGAAACACGCGTTTTCATAGTCCTCATTCTCCTCCACCTCTTCCTCTTCCTCTTTCTAGTTCTCTTCCTTTTACTCCACCTTCTCTCCTCCTCCTCCTTTTCCACCTCCTTCTCCTCTTACTACACTTTTACATCGTCGATGAAGAACGGAGACACTTTACGTATACCTACGCGAACGTATGTCGTGCTGCGTCGACATTAATTCAGTAACATACCTAACGTTCGTAAAGAGAGAAAGAAAGAGAGATATAAAGAGAGAGAGAGAGAGAGAGAGAGAGAGAGAGAGAGAGAGAGAGAGAGAGAACTAACCGACTATGAGTTTATCCACGTAATGTCACTTTGATTCTAGGTTAGTCTAGAATGTCTCTTAATATGAAGGGTGGGGTAAAGAGAAAGAAAGAGAGAGAGAAAGAAAGAGAAAGAAAATAATCCGCCCACCAATAGTCAGCCTCTCGAGGTTCGCATACATATTCATAAATAAGATACTCTCTTCTTACCTTTTCTACTTTACTCTTGCTTATTTTCTTTCTTTCTTCCTTGCTTTCTTCTTTCTCTATCTAATAGCTTTTCCTTATTTTCTCTCTCTCCCTCTCTCTCTCTCTCTCTCTCTCTATATGCATACATATCCTCCTCACAGTCCTTCTTTTTCTTTTCTTATGGACGTTCGAACGTTTCCACCGAGGCTAGTCTTTATTGGTCGATGATGGAAAAAAAGGCAGTAACTAAACACCCTCCACCATTCTTCTTAACTCTCTGTCCACCCTTACCTACTATACTTCTCCTTTCCCTTTCTCCCTTTTCCTTCTCTTTCTCTTCCTCCTCCTCTTCCTCTTCCTCCTTCTCCTTTATCGAGAGGAGGAAGAGGGTAAGCAGA
>NC_062200.1:4560627-4565627 GCF_912470025.1 Vespa velutina
GAGAGAAACAACGAGAGAGAGAGAGAGAGAGAGAGAGAGAGAGAGAGAGAGAACGAGAGATGAAGAGAGAAATGGAAAGAGAAATAGAAAGTTAGAAAGGGAGTGCGAACGGCGACAACTTCCGACGTATTCCGGGCTTTCCAATATTCTTCTCGGTGGCGGCGATTGGAGATCAAATTGTCCGTTAATTGAAATGATTAATTGTCTCACCTCTGACGCTCGCGTGGTACCTACCATCCCCCAATGGCACTGGTAGCGTCAAGGGTGTAGAGAATGATGGGAGGAGGAGGAGGAGGTGGATGAGAAAGAGGAGGAGGAAGAGGAGGGTGAAAGGGTATGGTATGGTTTGACGAAGAGAGTAGATAGTTGGGAGGTGTAGGAGGGACAAGGGGGGAGAGGTGGGAACGGTTTCGCGATGCTTGATTGCTTATTTACAAATAGGAAATTTGAAAATGTGCAGAATCGCGTGTGGCCGGTCGCGCTTGCGGAGGAAACGAAGAGAGGAAAGACGGAAAGTGACGCATTCTCTCTCTCTCTCTCTATCTATCTATCTATCTATTTATCTATCTGTCTCTCTCTATATCTATCTATCTATCTGTCTATCTATCTATCTATCTATCTATCTATCTAGTAGCTAGCTATCTTTCTCTCTTTCTATCTCTGTGTTTTGTGTGTTTCTGTGTGCGTGCGCACACAAGAGAATGAAGGAAGGACCAAGAGAGAGAGAGAGAGAGAGAGAGAGAGAGGGAGGGAGGGAGAGAGGGAGGGGAGAAAGAGAGAAAGAGAGAGAGAGATTCTGGCCCCAATCTCCACTCGACGAGCTCGTGTACTCGGTCGAGGATTTCTGGTGGGAAAGGGTTGGTGACGTTTGCCGGTTGCACACGGAGGCCCTGCTCACTCACTACTGCAATATTGTAGGATATTACGAATTTGCTATTTTCCGCGGCGGCCGAATTGAAACTGGGATTGTTAATTACTCGGTGATTATCGCGAGCGAATCGAAGTCTCGCGCGACGCGTTCAGAAATCGAAATTACTTTTGCTCTCGTCGACAATCTCTCTCTCTCTCTTTCTCTCTCTTTCTCTCTCTTTCTCTCTTTCTCTCTTTCTCTCTTTCGTTCTCTCTCTCTCTCTGTTTCTCTCTCTCTCTCTCTCTCACACATACACACATCTCTTCCGATAACCCTTCGTCCATCCGTCGCGACTCCTTTTTCCATATACGAATGTAGATTTGTTCGTTTCCGGCCGCATACACGACCACCACCACTACCACTACCACTACCACCACCATCACCACCACCATTACTACTAGCACACACACACATACATAAGTATATATATTCATTTCCATATACACATAGATTTTCTCAAGTATGAAATATCTTTCGTGAAAGTTGCGCGTTTTCGGAAGAGAGAAACGTTTCAATGGAGAACACACAAGAGAGGAGCTTTGGTAAAATGAAGAGAGACAGAAAGGAGAGAGAGAGAGAGAGAGAGAGAGAGAGAGAGAGAGACCCAGTGCCGGCGGGCAAATTGAAATTCGTAACCGTACGAGGGCCGACGGTGCGATGCGCTCGGCCAATTGGAATGCAGAATCATACCGGAAATACCGAGTAATGCACCAATCAGAATCTGGGAATAGTTAGGGGCCCCGGATGATTAGGAATGCACGCAATAACCTCTGATTAATGTGATCGGTGTATGCTATGTGCTGTGTGTATCGTGGCACGGTGGCGGTGGTGGTGGCGGCGGCCGTGGCGGCGGCAGCCTCGGTGGTAGCTCCATCCTTTGGCTTATACGCCGCTTACATTCCTTCCCCATCTCTCTCTCTCTCCTTCTCTCTCTCTCTCTCTCTCTATCTATCTATCTATCTATCTATCTATCTATCTATCTATCTATCTACCTATCTATCTATATCTCTATATCTATCTCTATCCATCTCTCTTCATCGAAGCCTAACTACATTCTCGCTCTAGCGCTTTCGTTCGTGTACTGTTAGTATAGAGTGGTAGGTACGCCTTACGCATACACGTACGCATAGAGCGCGATTCCGTACGTATCTCCGCGTGCAAGGGAACGCACGCGCGCTACGGGGTGCCCAGTAAGGGGTGGTGGAAGAGAGTATGCTATTCTGTTTCCCTCTCTCTCTCTCTTTCTCTCTCTCTCTCTCTCTCTCTCTCTCTCTCTCACTCGAAGAGCTAGCTACTATCGGCTAGTCGAGAGAACATACTCGAACGTAACTCTACGTACGTGAGTACAGAGAGAGAGAGAGAGAGAGAGAGAGAGAGAGAGAGAGAGAGAGAGAGAGAGAGAGAGAGAGAAAGAGAAAGAGAGAGATAGATAGAGGTAGAGGTAGAGTTGAAGGGGAGAGAAAGACACGTGGGGATGAGGGAGTATGCATTTACATAAATACATAACGCGGACGCATACAATGTTAGTGCTATGCTGTCAATTCTACCCTCGCAGCGAGGCAATTCTGAGTTATGCCAGGACGCCATGCCCCGTGACGATCCTCACGGTACCTAGAACGCTCGCACCCTTCGCAAGCCTACCTACCTACCTACCTGCCTTGTTTGTGCTTACTATCGTTTGTGCTTACTATCGTCCACCTGTCCCACCCTCTCACTCGTCTCTAACTCTGAATTTACGTTCGTTAAGCCGACAACCCAACGATTCGATAAGTTCTCTATCTGCATAGAAATCGATCGGATTGATTTATACCAATGAAGAAAAATAATAATTACATTTACGTAAACGTCTTCATCTTATGGGTGTTTTTTTTTTTAGGTTTTTCTTTTCTTTTTTTTTTTTTTTTTCAATTTAGGATTCAACTGTCCATTGTCCTCATATTTTTCGTCATATATTAACATTTGTTACATATATTAATAATATTAACATTTGTTTATTACCTTTGAATTCTCTTATATTCTTCAGGGTTAACGAAATTCTAATTTATCTGTCAGTCCGATCGTTTATTCGGCTCTGGACTCTGGCCAAAGAAACTTCTGTTTCTGTATGTCTCTCTCTCTCTTTCTCTCTTTCTCTTTCTCTCCGTGTGAGAGAAAACATATCTTCAAAGCAACGTTTGTCTCTGAGAATCTCTCTCTCTCTCTCTCTTTCTTTTCAATTGATCGCGATCGTTACTGTGATATAAAGGAGAGCGAGAGAGAGAGAGAGAGAGAGAGAGAGAGAACAAAAATCATTGTTATTTCACTCTCTCTCTCTCTCTCTCTCTCTCTCGCTCTCTCTCTCGCTCTCTCTTTTCCTTATCTCTTCGCAAAACAGTCGACTTAACGCGTATTCATGGACTTCGGAAGGATAGGGTTTTTCGATAGAGAAATTCAATCTTTGCATGTTTTGAGAGAAATAAAGATGATAAATGCATGAAAAGCAATCGGATAAAACAACGAAATGCTTTTCGAAAATAATTCTCTTCCGGTTATTTTTCTTTTTCGTAAGACGAAGGAACAGATTGAAAATAGGATGAGAGAGAGAAGGATCGAGGATATAGCAGGGAGGTGGGAATGTAGTACGGTATAGCAACGGTAGAAATCGATTCATAATTCTGGATCAAACAACGTCGTCCTTCCCTTTACCCTTCTACCCCAAACCAACCCCCTACCTACCCCCTTTCGTTTTGATCTTTCAGAGGGGTGGTGGAGAGATGGAGAAAGGTGAGGCACGGGGAAGAAGAAGAAGAAAAAAATAACAGAAAAAATGAAAAAAAGAAAAAAAAGAAAGAGAAGGGGGAGGAAAAAAATGCATAAAGAGAGAGAGAGAGAGAGAGAGAGAGAGAGGGAGAGAAAAAAAACAGGTTCGTTTGAATAAAATATGCGTACGTCGTCGAACGCGCACGCGGCTCCCTGCCACGAAAATTGAATTATTTCACGACGATCGAGTTTCACGTAGCTGCATATAGAGCTCAAATAAACTCACCCAACCCTTTTCTCCGCGCAACTCCCCCGTGTACGGGTTTCGTTCAAGTCATCGTGCATTCCCGTTCGATGTACGGAATTGCTATAACGCGATCGTAAGAGGTTTACCCGAACGAGAGAACGATTAAGAATTGATTTGTTGACCGGTTTACCCAAACTCTCTCTGTTTCTCTCTTTCTCTCTCTCTCTCTCTCTCTCTCTCTCTCTCTCTCTCTATTTATCTATCTATTTCTCACTCGCTCTTTCTTCGTTCCTCGTCCTCCTTCTCTTCTCTCTTCTCTTCTCTTTTCTCTTCTCTTCTCTTCTCTTCTTTTCTCTTCTCTTCTCTTCTCTTCTCTTCTCTTCTCTTCTCTTCTCTTCTCTTCTCTTCTCTTCTCTTCTCTTCTCTTCTCTTCTCTTAACGGGCTTTGCACATCGAGCAAACGATCCTTCAACGAAAACCGATGCTTTAACCCCCAAAGGGAGGAAGACCGCACAGATGCTTTTCGGATGTCATTACGAAAACTTTTCGACTATTAGAGCATTGGAAATTTCAGAAGTCGATTCGTGGAGAAGTAATACGATTTTAATCACGACATCGATATCACCAACGTCCAAACGTATATAAACTCAACGAACGCCGTGTTCCAACCGGTTATTCTCTTTGATTTATCCTGCTGATGTAATAATGGTGTCCGAGAACGAGACATCTATGATATTACGTCTAGGTATATCTCGTGATAGAACATTATAGGAAAGGAATGGAAAAGAGATAGGTAGGATAGATAGATGAGTGAGTGAGTGATTGGTGGGTGGTGTTAGTTGTTGTCGTGAGGGTAGGACCATAAGGGAATCGATTTTGGAAAGGTTAGAAGAAAGATTTAACATTTTCTAAATGAGTTCGTAAGTTCGTAATGAGTTTATTAATTAATAATGAAATGTTAGTTTATAATAAATGTAATGCAATGCAATGCAATATAATTTAATGCAAATGTAATGCGATATAACCGTAAATATTTATCTGTGGTTTTTTTAAAGGTATGAAAAAAAAAAAGAAAAGAGAGAAAAGAGAGACAGAAAAGATATG
>NC_062200.1:4568127-4573127 GCF_912470025.1 Vespa velutina
TTCCCTACTTGACGACTCGCCCTAACAGGCACTTACTGAAAACTCGAATTGACTTTGCGATGGCTTCCTGCCGTTCGTAAATAGCTTAGAACGAGTTTCAGCCGGGTCTGATGAACGCGCGCGCGTGCTAACTCTCCCTTTCCCTCTCCTTCTTTAACTCTCTCTCTCTCTCTCTCTCTCTCTCTCTGCTCTCTCTCTCTTTCTGGTTCACTCGACGCACCTGGAATAATCCTCGTCAAATCTCGCACGTAACGAGCACGACGTGTCTTCCTCGGTGGGATCGTCCTGAGAGTATGGAGAGAGAAAGAGATCGTGAGAGAAGGATAAGGGAATATGTCGATCCTCGAGTAAACTCTTCTCTCTCTCCTTCTCCTTCTATCTCTCCCTCTTTCTCTCTCCCTTTTTTGTATTCTCTCTCTCTCTCTCGTTCTATATATATATATATATATGTGTGTGTGTGTGTGTGTGTGCGCGCGCGCGCGCGTGTGTGTGTACATCTTTCTCTGAGTACATGTAGCGTCATGTGTGGTCGAAGTGGGACAGCGTATAGCGTATAACACGTGCGACAAGTTGAACGAAAGCGATAATAACGTGTAAAGAGACGCGTTCGAGCGCGATACGAAAATGTCGTTTTACTCGTTCCTGTACAAACCACTTTGCTTGTTCGTAGGATCGTTTGATCTTTTATCTTTTTTCCTTTCTTTCTTTCTTTCTTTCTTTCTTTTATTTCTTTGTTTTTTTTTTTTTTTTTTTACTTTCTATATACTCTTCTCCGTTTTATTCCTTATAACCAGTGTAGTATAAACGACGTATCAAATCTTTCATATCATTTAATTACATCAAATTTTGTACTATTTATTTTACTATATAAAGAAGTAAATAAGTGGAAGAAGGAAAAAAAAAAGAGAAAAAAATAAATGATCGTACGTTACGTGCGTTTGACCGAGACAAAACTCTTGTTATATTTTGAAATATTTTGAATTTGTTAGATCGGGATTCGTCTGTTTAACAGTTCGAATTTTCGAAGCATATTGCCAGAACGAACGAGAACACGTTGACTCGTACGTTGTAATCGCATCGTTGAGAAGAAGCACCACCGAATCCTGGATACGGAATCGAAACAACCCCCGCCACCGGTAGCGACGCTTTATTGCGATTTTTATATTTCATTCCGGGGGTCCGGCCCGATCAAAAGCACTCTGAAGTATGCATGAGGACTCTGCTACCTTCGTATCTGCCCCGGCGTCGAGCTGCATCACGAGCGCTCGCGCACGACCATCCGACAGAGAGAGTGAGTGAGAGAGAGAGAGAGAGAGAGAGAGACCAGGAAGAAGGAAAGAGGTAGAAGACGAAAAAGAGAGAGAGAGAGAGAGAGAGAGAGAGACGAGCGCGAGAGAGTGAGGGAGAGGGTGAAACAGAGAGGGGGACAGGAAACAGCAATTTTTCACCCTCGAATAAAATTATTATCGACGAATGAATAAGTGGGTTGCACCCGGCGAGAGAGAGAGAGAGAGAGAGAGAGAGAGAGAGGTAAAGAGAGAACGGTGACCGTCGAGGTAGCCGATGGGCAAGGGTACAGTGGGTTGAAGGGGGTGTTCGAGGGAGAGCAGCGATGGATGCTCGCTGGAAAAACGAGAGACGAGGAGAAAAAGTAGGAAGTGGCTAGGATGAGAGTGAGAGAGCAAGAGAGAGAGAGAGAGAGAAAGAGAGAGAGAGAGAGAAAGAGAGAAAGAGGGAGAGGGAGAGAAAGAGTGCGACGGGCTATTTTTAATATTTAAAATTTAATTTACAAAATGCCACTGGCCGCCCTCTCCCACTCTTTTTCTCTTTTTCTCTCTCTTTCTCTCTCTCTCTTTCTCTCTCTCCTTCCCTCCCTTCTTCTCTGTCTCTCTCTCTATCTCTCTCTCTCTCTCTCTTTCTCTCCAGAGCGTGTAAGCGAGAAGCAAGAGAAAAACACAGGCACGGTAGTAGCTCAACAGCGAAACACACGCGTAGTGCACACACCTGGCTGTCGCGAGCAACGGTGGCCGGCTTTAGATCCGAGTTTGGGTTGTTACCTCGAGCACACACCTGCGTGGCCATGTCGGCCCTCTTTTCTCCTCCTCCGTACCGTCAACCTGGATTATTATCGATAGGTACGCGCTCTTTTTTTTTAACCGCGGACATTGATCACTCACCCCTTCCTCTCACAAGAGAGAAAGAGAGAGAGAGAGAGAGAGAGAAACGTAGAAACATAGACAGAGAGAGAGAGAGAGAGAGAGAGAGAGAGAAAGAGAAAGAGAGAGGACGTTCGCGTATCGCGTCAGTCAGCACGGAAAGCGACCTTCCACCACCCCCTCTTCCAACCTCCTCCTCCCATTCTATACTTCTCGTCGAAGCGAACCTTTTTTCCTTTCGAATAATTTATGGCTTTACGATGCGCGCGTTCGTTCGCTCGGTTTATCGCGCGTTGTTGATGTTGCTTGTTCGTTCATCTTCCCTCTCACTCTCTCTCTTTTTTTCTCCCTCTCTCTCTTTCTCTCTCTCTCTCTCTCTCTCTCTCTTTCTTACTCTTCCTTCTTTCCTTCTTTCTTTCCTTCCTTCCTTCCTTCCTTCCTTCCTTCCTGCTTTCCTTCTTTCGAAGGCAGAAAGTTATCCTTCGCGCTTCCACAGGACTACGAACTCCTCTCCTCCGTGTCGTTACTGCCATCTCGCGTTATGACAATTTTACCTTTATCGATCTTTCCGGGCGGACGACGACGACGAAGACGACGAAGACGACGATGGGTACGACGTTGCGTCTATTCGTCTCGCTCTCACTAACGTCTTCTTCCGTTTTCCTTCTTCTTTTGGCGTCGCCCTATGCCTCGCGAACGGTCTTCGCTTTTCCACCCTGTCTCTTCTCTCTCTCTCTCTCTCTCTCTCTCTCTCTCTCTATCTCTATCTCTATCTCTATCTCTTTCTTTCCTTATTCTTCTTCTTCTACGGTATGTCCCTCTCTGTTTACAGTACTCGTCATAAGAGTGAAAGAGAGAAGAGATAAATAGAAAGAGAGAAAGAGATAGATAGATAGAGATACCAAGAGAGAAGAGAGAGACAGACAGAGAGAGATAGATAGAGGGTGGCCTCGTCGAAACTTAAGCGGTCGTGTACCTTACGTATACTCGGCTTCTCGTGTAGGTAGCTACATAATACGATGTAACTTACGACGCGCCATGTAACTTTGGCACTTTGGACAATGCCTGTATTCTCTACACTCCCACACCCTCTATATCTCTCTCTCATCTCTTCTCTCTCTCTCTCGCGCGCGTTCTCTCTCTCTCTCTCTCTCTTGTTCTCTTGCTCTCTTGCTCGACCCGCTCGTCCCACTTCGCCACGGCATCGTGCCATCATATTCATGTATCTACCTACCTTATAGGAAGGGTGAGAGTCAGCTAGAACGTGTGCAACGAGAGAGAGAGAGAGAGAGAGAGAGAGAGAGAGAGAACAGAGAGGACGGTACAATCAAGCACTAAATACTCGACGGCATATCGCGCCTATGAAGGTAGACCCGGGCCACGCTGTATACATATAGACACACAACGAGAAGGAGGCGTAGAATGATGATGTTACTTGTAGTTCTATCTCCTACTATATATAATAATCGTAATCTCGAGAATAATAGTAATAATGATAATATAATAATAATAATAATAATAATAATAATAATAATAATAATAATAATAATAATAATAATATTAATAATAATAATAGTAATAATAACATTAATAATAATAATAGTAATAATAATAATAATAATATCGAAGCTGTGTTGGTTAGTTTCTATATAATAACACTTTGACATCCGTAGATACATTTCACTCAAAGACACTCTCGCTTATATCTTAACGTTTGCCAACGGCGTTTCTCGTAGTGTTGTTCAACGATGTAATTATAATAGATCTCTCTCTCTCTCTCTCTCTAAAAAAAAAAAAAAAAAAAAAAAATAGGAATACAATGATAAAATAGAATATAGATATTTTCGATAATTTAAAATGTGATGAACGTTTGATCTCACATATCACTTTTGTAATGTTTGATCTAAAATTTCGTTAGCCTCTAGCCTAGCGCCATCCGCAACGTCTGTTACTCTATAGAGGATTATTGAAAGCACGCATAGGTACGTGACGGCAATTGTCAAAGCGATAAGAATAACTAACCCGCAAAGAAAAGTTCATTAAATTTTCAAAAGACGGTGTATCTCTCGCTAACCCTATAGAATAAGTGAGGGTATGAATGAGCGAGCGTATGAGTGATCACGTGCGTGTGTGCGTTTGCGTGTGAGGGAGGAGACCGACGGACGGACGAACGGACGGATGGATGAAGTGACGGACAGGCGGACCGTCAGACGGACAGACGGACAGATGGACGAACGGACGGACGGACAGAAAAGGGATGGTCCGTGGCGAAATTCGATTGCGAAATCGATTCTCGATCGCGAGGCCCGTGCGAATCAACGACGGTGGCAACACGCAGGTAATTCGAACGTGACGACGGCTACCACTATCGCAGCTCTGGGTTGTGCTGTTGGGAGGAAAAGGGGGGGGGAGTATGCGGAGGAAGTGTGCGGCGTTGGACGATCACGATGGGTAGAGAAGGAGGAAGGGGTAGGAGGGAGGGAGGGAAGAAGGGAAAAGGGTGATGGGAGGGTTAGCGACGGCGGTGTTGGCTATGGCGAGTTACTCGTGTCAGGGGCACACATGGAGAAACCGAGCGTGGAAGAGAGTAGCGTGAACGCACGCGTGCATGAGAGTGTACGAGAGAAAGAGAAAGAGGGTTGGCTCGCCTCAAACGAGCGACGTATCTCTAATCCAACACCATAGAACTGACCAGTGCTATTTAGCCTGCATTGTATCGGATAAAGGGAGTACCGTGTAGCACCACCATAGTAACACCATGCCCTCTGTCGAACTCTCTCTCTCTCCCTCTCTTTCTCTTTCTCTGTCCCTGTCTGTCTTTCTCTTTTACTCTCTCATTGCATA
>NC_062200.1:4578127-4580627 GCF_912470025.1 Vespa velutina
ATAATCATTATTATAAAATATCGTGATAGGATCAATTAATTAATTAATTAATATCGTGACAACGTAATAAATTTCATATACTTTGATATATTATCATTATCGATTATCAAAAGTTAAAGATTCCATTTCGTATCAATCAAGTATTAACGTATCTCTTACGTTACGTTTTTCTCACCGGCTTATCACTGATTTCGCATCGCGTGACACATTTTTTTTATGCTTCGTTTACGGGCCGCCACCACGTCGCACGACGACGACCGATCGCAACGAGAAATCTCGCATGTACGGTGGTAGGTAGGTAGATAGGTAGGTAGGTAGGTAGGTAGGTAGAAAGGTAGGTAGGTAGGTAGGTAGGTAGGTAGGTAGGTAGGTAGGTACGTTCGTACGTATGCGAGCGGAACGTCGGATCGGAAGAATCCTTTTTCGCGTGACGCCTCTATTCGTTCGAGTCGCGTTAATTATAATCAAGCAGCGCCTCGGGCGTTCCGAGCCTTCGTTCTACAAACGCGAACGTCGGAACGACGGAAGAATTTCAATGTTGAATTGCCGTCTAGATTTCTTCCCCAAGTGTATTTCTTAATCGTTTCGTATATTAGGGGAGATTTGACAAATAATATATCATCAGTTATTTTCTTTTTCTTTTTATTTCTTCTTTTTTTTTTTTCTTCTTCTTTCTTCTTTTTTCTTTTTTCTTTTTTCTTTTTTCTTTTTTCTACTGTAATAATTAATCAAACATGATATATCTTGTTATATCGTATAAACGTTTGTTATAAACGTACGTCGAAAGTAAATACGTTTAATATATAATTTTTTTCATTATTTTTATAATAATTCATAATTATCCGTTAGGATTTTATTTTATATTTTTCTATGGTTCTTTTTTCCTTTCTTTTTTTTTTCTCCTTTTTTTCTTTTTTTTTTTTTTATACAAAAGTATATATATATATATATATAAATATACTCGTATCGAGGGAATTTTTTGTCATTTTGATAAAAAAAAAAAAAAAAAAAGAAAAAAAAAGAAGAAGAAAAGTTACAAGTAACAATAACGTCGTTAAATTCCGAGCAATAATTTTTCTTCATTCTATTAACGTTCATTAAAGATTTATACGATATATATGACATATTAAATATTTTAAAAGTTAAAAATACTTACTGTGTACTAACGATACGATTGACGTTATTTAATAATGAAATCGAATTTTTGTTTAAGCGATACTTCATATAGATTTCTGTACATTTCATATTCATACATTCGAGCTTAATGAGAGAAGGAGGATATTAAAAAAAAAAAAAAAAAAAAAAGGAAAAAGAAAAAATGAAAAAAAAGAAAAGAAAAGAAAAAAAAAAAAAGAAAGAGATAAAAGGACAAGACAAGAAAAAAATAAGTTTCGTTTCGTGTCTTCGTTTATATTTGTCAGAGAAAAGAGAGGAGCGACGACGAGCGACCCCCGGTCGTCGACATTGCCTTTGATTTACGAAGATAAAAAAGGCGAGAACTGATTCGCCAAATGGCCGATACGTATCTCTCGAGGCTAACGAAAGAGAAAGAGAGAGAGAGAGAGAGAAAGAGAGAAAACATAGAAAGAAGTTGAAATCAGCGACGAGCTGATAAATAACGGCATCGTCGTGCGAGAATGTTCCGTGTAACCAACTGATTCTCACGTAGACGAGAAACGCGCGTGTCGTGTGTCACGCCATTTCTACCTTCTCTCCTTCTCCCTCCCTCTCTCTTTCTCTCTCTCTCGCTCTCTCGCTCTCTCTCTCTCTCTCTTTTTCTCTCTCTTTTCTCGGTACTTTTCCTAAACGCGTTATCGACTCCTTTCAATCGTTTAGAAATTTTTTTCAACTTGTTGCAACTTTTCTTTTCTCTTTTTTCTTTTTCTTTTGTTTTCTTTTTTCTTTTTCTTTTTTTCTTTTTTTCTTCTTCTTCTTTTTCTCTTTTTCTCCCCCCCCCCTTCTCTGTTTTCGTTTTTACACTTCGAATCTGAATTCAGCGCGAAAAATCCACTCTGAAATTCTCGACTTTCCACTAGTAGAGATTTCAATGCCTAAGCAAGCGTTCCCCATGCACTTCGATATTTTCAATCGACCATAGAAATATATTTAGATTTTAAAGTTTATTTGTGCATTTGTTCATTTATTTATTTATTATGATTTTTCTATTAATTATCATTTACATTAATGTTTAATATGATCATAGAAAGGAGGATAGAAAAGAGTTAGGGGAAAAATAAAAAAAAAAGTAATGGAAGATATGAATAAATATAATGGTGTCAAGTCTTCGGTGAAAAGGATTTTCTTTCTTTTTCTTTTTTATTTTTTATTTTTTTTTTTTTTTGTCTTGTATCCTTGTTGTTGTTAGAAAGGTGATTGGACCATCACCTCTCGAATTCACTTTGACCATAAAGGCCTGCCGATAGCTGACGTCACACCATCCATCGAATTCTGAATATTGACTTTGATCGATGATTACAAGCACACGAAGTCGAAGGATCCA
>NC_062200.1:4593127-4598127 GCF_912470025.1 Vespa velutina
GGTACACGTGTTGCGCGAACGTTTACGCCTCGTTGAACGGTCGCCGACAATTAAAACGAACCCGAAGAAGGATTCCGGTCCGCACGCACGGAGTCCGGGCGTGCGCGCACATTCTCTTCCCGTCTATCTTTCTCTTTCTCTATCTATCTATCTATCTATCTCACATACTCACACACACAGTCTCTCTCTCTCTCTCTCTCTCTCTCTCTCTCTCTCTCTCTCTCTCTCTCCCTCTCTCTTTCTGTCGTTCGCTCGACGGAAAGAGAAATTATCCGACGTTAAATCGTTGAGATCACTCGTGTTCCGCTTGTCCATCGGTCGGACACTTTTCAAGGACGGTTTCGGACTATAATCGTCGAACCATCTCTAACTGTGACACGAGATATCAAGCGAGATATCTCTGACGATTAAATATTGTAGATAATTCGTTTAAAATATATGCTCTTAATTCCATTATTAATATCACGAAATAATGTTAATTGGTTTTAAAAAATTCCGCTAAAGGTATATCACTTAGCGTGAAATCATTTTTACGGATAATTATTATCAGGTAAAACTATCGAAAAGTTTTCTTTTTCGTTGAATAAGTTTTTTAGCTTATAACGAGAACTTCGTCAAAAAAGAAAAAAAAAGAAAAAAGAAAAGAAAAAAGGAAAAAAGAAAAAGGAAGAAAAAGTAGTTGTTAATATATTTCTTTCGCGATATAAAAGTAATAAATAATTCATTTGTAATAAATCCTTAAGACTTTGTAATATTATTTTATCAGTGTAATGTTACCTCGTTATAAAATAGTAAGATATAGATAACTATGCAAAAATCTTTTTTTTTTTAAATGGATTATTATTATGTATAACATAAAGTTTTCTATTCACTCCATTCTCTACCCTCCCCTAAACTCATACTAAATAAGTTTTTATCTTCGATCAAAACGGAAAGAAGTTATTAATATATTAAAAAATTAAATTCCATTAATTATAATATTGTTATCAAACGTCTGGTCTATCGTAAAAATCTTTTTATTTTCTTTTGTAGTACCTCGTAAAACGGATGAAGAACTTTTTTTTCCTTTTTCCTTTCTTTTATTTTTCTTTTTTTTTTCTTTTTTTTTTTTTTTTTACTTTAGATCCTTTTAAGAACTATCGTTTGAAAGATAATAATATCATTTCGCTCTGATTCTCTCATCTCATAGGGAGACGAGAGGGGAGACAATTCACTTTCGAGATAACGCATCTTCGAGGGAATACGTTCGAATATTCGTAATGCGGAGTCGCGCATTTTACCTTACGAAGGTAAAAGAGAGGAATGCGAGCCGAAAGCTCGCGAAAAGCTCGTGAAAGGGCGAGCTGTAAAACAAACATTAATTATTCCCGGACACTCCACGACTACGGGCCACTCCAGACGCGCTTTTACAACCTTGTGTTACGATTTTAAGTACCAAGCTAGCGAGTGGGAAAAAAATTATTAAACGGCCGGGCAGCGTCGGCGCCGCGACGCGTCCTGCCGTGATAAAGCGAGTAAAAGAGAGAGAGGGAGAGAGAGAGAGAGAGAGAGAGAGAGAGAGAGAGAGAGGGAGAAAGGAAGGTAGGTAAAGGGAGAAGGAAAGAGTGAGAGACTGAGAGAGAGAGAAAGAGAAAGAAAGAAACGACGAGTACGACGAATGTTCGACGCGATTTTCGTGAAAAATAACACCTCGTACTTTCACATGTAATCCTCTCGTGCTTTATCGCGCCGACACTTTCGAGAGTTTATTAAGAAAAGAGTGTTCCCTTTTTTCTTTTCCTTTTATCTTTTTTTTTCTTTTTTTTTTTTTTTTTTTTTTTTTTTTTTTTATTTATTTATTCACATCATCATCCTCTTCAAATCGATCATTCCAAAGAATTTTGTATTCGTTCTAATTTATGATCGTACGAATTTCTGTTTGTATGTTTGAGAAACCAAAAAAAAAGAAAGGAAGAAAGAAAGAAAAGTTATAGAAAAAACAAAATGAAAAAAGAAAAAAAAAAGAAAACAAGAGGCAGCTATTATTGAGATTGCTTTGCCGCGTAACACGAAGACAGACAATCCGTAGGAATAATAATTAACGTTCGTGTCTTTTTTCTTTTCTTTTCTGTTTTTTTCCTTCTTCTTCTTCTTCTTCTTCTTCTTCTTCTTCTTCTTCTGCTTCTTCTTCTTCTTCTTCTTCTTCCTTTAAACACGTGCTCACACAAGCCGAAAGAACTCGTTACTCTCGGTGTGAGAAAAAAGATTACAAAGAAAATTTCTCGCTCCCATTCTCCGTCTACTCTTAACGAAACAATACTATAAAATCCTACGGGTTTGTGATGGCATAAGAGTTGACGGAGATGTGGAAAAAAAAAAAAAGAAAGAAAAAGAAAAAGAAGGAAAAAGAGAGGAAAAAAGAAAGGTGAAAAAAGAAATGGCGAATAAAATAGAATGTGTATGAAAGAAAGAAAGAGAGAGAGAGAGAGAGGGAGAGAGAGAGAGAGAGAGAGAGAGAGAGAGAAGGATAGAGAAAGTAGAAGGATAACAGTATATAAAGTAGAACAAAACGAGAGCGAAGGTGTCCGTTCTGGCGTTTCCGCGTATGCGGAAGCGTACGTGCGTACTGCTTTTTCATTCTCCCCACCTCCCTACCTCCCCCGTCTCCACTTTTCCCCCCACGAAAGACCGCAATCATCACGGCCGCGGTTTTTGCACCAGCTGGCCGTACGCAAACGCGCGCTTGGCTGCGACCGCACCTACTACTACGGTGTTGCTGCTTGCTTGCTGCGTGAATAAAATCGAGATAAAGGGTTTGAGAGGGGTGAATGAGAAAGAGAAAGAAAAAGAGAAAGAGAGAGAGAGAGAGAGAGAGAGAGATAGAGAGAAAGAGAAAAAGAGAGAGAGAGAGAGAGATAATCGGCAGGAAAATCGCAAGTCTGTGCAATGTTCGATAGTTAGGATGAGAGAGGAAGAAGCAACGAGTTTCATAGAGAATATTTCAGGGGAACGGAAGGGAAGGTGAGAGAGAGAGAGAAAGAGAGAGAGAGAGAGTGAGTAGGAGTTGGCACGCGCCAAAATTGGCAGACGATTATCACGGAAATTGGAACGCTCAATTCGAATCATCCTCGTTTTATTTCTTCTTTTTCTATTTCGAAGAGCAAATCCCTATCGTACCTTTTACAGGTGTGACAATTCGAGAGTGAAAACAGCAGTCCAATCCGAGAAAATCGGCCTTTGAAATGACGAAATCGGATAATCGATCAGTGATAATAGCGGTTCGAAGAGTTTAGACAGAGAGAGAGAAAGAGAGAGTGAGAGAGTGCGATGAATCCGCTCTAGCAAATCCTTTTTCGTGGCGGCACGTGATGGAGAGAGTTGGAAAGATATATATATATATATATGAGAGAGAAAGAGAGAGAGAAAACGATAGAAAGAGAAAGAGTATGTATCTGCGTGTGTGTTTGTGACAGATAGAGAGAGAGAGAGAGAGAGAGAGAGAGAGAGAGTGAGAGAGAGAGAGAGAGAGAGAGAGAGAGAGATAGTAGAGGGGCCGAACGAGGGCTGCGAAGCCGCATAATCTGCCCGCAAAATCCGGAAGCGTTTAACATAATTAGGTATCGGGTGTCGGGTATCGGGTGTCGGGGGCGTACATGGAAAGAGATAGAGCCTAGCGAATGTGTGTGAGAGAGAGAAAGAGAGAGAGGGAGAAGGAGAGAGAAAGAGAGAGAGAGAGAGAGAGAGAGAGAAAGAGAGAGACAAAGGTATACATCGAGGTGGCTAGACGCGTCGAACACGAGGGAGAGAAAGACCGACCGAAAGAGGGAAAATGAGAGAGAGAGGGAGAGTGAACTGGCATACGCGAGCCACACCATGTGTTTATAGCTGGATAGTGGCAGAGGTCACACGTAGGAGGAGTGAGAAAGAGAAAGAGAGAGAAAGAGATAGAAATAGAGATAGAGATAGATAGAGTGAGGGAAAGAGTGAATGAGAGAGAGAGAGAAAGAGAGAGAGAGAGGAGACGTTGAGCGGACAGTAGAGACGGATAACATGGATAGCAGGTAGGTGCGAGCGTAGGTGTGCCGAGAGGGATAATCGTTAGCACGTTGTCGTGGTAAAATAGTTTGGCATTTTAGCCCATCCGTGAGTCTCTCTCTCTCTCTCTCTCTCTCTCTCTCTCTCTCTCTCTATCTCTCTCTCTCTCCCTTGCTCGCTCGCGGTAGCGGCGTCATACACTGCGTCATGCACCACAGAGTAATCTCCTCACGCGGCTCTTCTCTCTTATATATGTATATATATATATATATATATATATATATATATATATATATAGTAAATGTTCATGTATATGCATATGTGTGTGTGTGTAAATATATATATATATTTATACATGCATATATATATATATGCATATATATATATATGCATATATGAGTATGTACGTGTTGTGGGTGTGTATACATGAATACACGTTTACGATGTAGCTGGATAACGAGCCACACAGGTTAATCCGACGTTAGCCCATCACTGGATTCGATCCTCTCAAGTATTCGACTCGTTCCACTCTCGAGTGAGATTCCATTTTCGAAAGTTCTTCTTTCTCGTAGTTTCTTTTTTTATTTTTCAAGTCTTGATCATCAAATATATACACGACATTTAATATATGTATTATATATATATATATATATGTACGTCTTGAATGTATTGCTTATGACAATTAATACATCGGAGTTATTTTTGTTTGATATAATCTTTAAGATGTCCATACTATTTTTATTGTTTTTTTTTTTTTTTGTGAAGAGTCTTTTTGACTCCACTTCCGGTGAATTAAAATATAAGGGATGAAATAAAGTAATCGACGGTGAGTTCGATTCTATTGCAACGACAAGAATAACAACGACGATTCCAAACTCCTTCGATTATTCATCGCATCCCTGATTTTTTTCCCCTTTTCTTTTCTTTTCTTTTCATCTCTTTTTTCTTTCTTTCTCTTTTCTTTTCTTTTCTTTTCTTTTCTTTTC
>NC_062200.1:4609469-4626969 GCF_912470025.1 Vespa velutina
TTATATTTACTTATTTTTTTTACAATTTTTTCCTTTCTTTTTGTCTTTTTTTACAATTCACTTGTAACGAAAATATAACATTTATTTATCCGATCGTCAATAAAGTCAATAATACATTCGAATGATACCATTGGTTATCGAGACAAGATTCTAATCTTATTTAATCATCCTACAATTAATCATTGAATTATACATTTACAATAATGAAAATTCTCTCTTGGGAAAGAGTCAAACGTACACGTTAACGAATGTGATAATGAAAATGTATAAGTACGAAGGAAAAAATGCCGGACGAACATTTATCGTCAGACTTGACGAACGAACGAAGAGAAAATTTATTCAAGGGTGGAGGAGGAGGAGGAGGAGGAGGAAGGAAAGAGGGTGGAAGAGGAGATGGAGATGGAATATGGGAATGGGTTATGGGTTATGGGAAAGGGACTATGGGGATGATGGTGATAGGAGGACGAAGTGGTGACCAGGACGGGGGAGTAAACGAAAATTTCGAGGCTAATTCGCGCGCTTTAATCGCTCGGCTCATTTGACGCGGCGCATGAAAAACGGCTGCCGATAAATTTTGACAGTATTCTGTCCATTGCATTGCAATAATACCGGACCATATATTAGGGTGGTTCGCGGGACGCGATGCGCGAGAGCAAGCAGCCATCCTCCTCCTCCTCCTCCTCCTCCTCCTCTCCCTTCTTCCCTCGCTTGTCCCCGATCGTTCTCTCTACCACCCACCATCTCTCTCATTCCTACGGTAACAAGAGTAGAGGAAGTGGTGGAGTAGTAGGTGGAAGAGGTGGAGGTGGAAGAGGAGGAGGTGGAGGAAGAGGTGTGTAGAGGATCGAGGGACGCGAAGAGCTTTCGTATAGTTTGCCGGTAACATATTACGAATTAATACCAACTGCTCCAGTGAAATATTACTGCAAAATACTGACCGTTATTTGCGCGCACGGCGGAGAGTCGCACGCGCAACTCGAACGAATTACGTCGGCCTCGAAGTATTACCTGCCATCTACCATTTCATCTGTACTATCTATCTTTTTTTTTGCTCTTTCTTTCTTTCTTTCTTTCTTTCTTTCTTTTTTTTTCCTTTTAATTCATCTTTGATTCCTTTTTCTATTTGGTCCGTTTACTTCTTTTTTCTTTTCTTTTTTTTCTCTTTTTTTTTTTTTTTTTTTTTTTTTTTTTTTTTTTTTTACATTTCCCTTCATCCTCCTCTCGTAGACATTTTCTTTTAAACGCAGGTGTTAAGTTAAGAGCTTTTTCTCAGACTCGTACGCTTGACTATGCGTACTCATGTATTTGTGTATGTGTGTATGTGTTAGGGAATGCATTTTCAGAAATTTGTTTGTAACGCTTATTTTCTCTCTCTCTCTCTCTCTCTCTCTCCCTTTTTTTTCCCTTCTAATCAGACGTTCTGCAAAGTTTTCCTATTAGTAAAACGCCTTTTTATTATTTTATAGGGTAGATGGATATTAATAATATATAAATTAAGGATGTAGTTGTAAGAGTTAAGATAATGAAATGAACGTTTATTCTGTTAAATTTGAATTATTTTAAAAGAATATACATGGAAAATAGTGAAATAGTAACATTGATTTTCATAATTTTCTTAAGAAATATTTAATGACTTATTGATAGATAGTTTAGAAAACGCTCCACTAATCAATAGATGAATTTTATTTTGAACGTTTAAAAGATTTTGAATTTTACAATGATGGTAACATTTTTAAAAATTTATTTATATTTGTTTATGCAAACATTCTAATCAATAAGTGAATTTTCTTTAATAAATTAATGATCTCGGAATTTTGCTTTTGTGTATGTGTGCGTGTGTGTGTGTATGTGTGTATGTGTGAATGTGTGTATAAATTTTTTAAAAATTTATTTGTAATCTTTGTTTATATGAAAATTCTAATCAATAGTTAAATTTTCTTTAACGGGATAAAAGCTTTTAGATTTTATGGGATAGAAATGTTCGTTGAAATTTATTTTTGATTCTTATTTATATGTTGATTTCTGATCGATAGGTAAATTTATCGGATTTGCTATTTATAAATTTCTTCATTTTTGGTATCTGAGAATAAATTTGGTGCATCTAGTTTTTGATTAAGGAAATCGATCATTATGGTATTTAATAGCGTTAATTGTTTTACATAGTAATGTATTCTCACAGTTTATTTAAATAATTTAAGAAAGGAAAAAATATTTCTAAAACACAGTTAATTGTTTAATATAAAATGAAATATAAAATGATTTTAACAAAATAAAAGATACAAAATATATATATATATATATATATATATATATATATATATATATGTATATATAATTTCAAAAAATGTTGAACAACAAATTGATCAACGAATAATATTACCTAAAATTAATTTCCTAAAATTCTAATAAACTATATATCTCGAACAAAATCGGTTCCATACATATATAAATGAAATGCAATTCGATTAATTTTATTCGATTATTCGTTTAACCTATATAATCTTTTTGAGCATCTTCAATGATAAACGACTGTCACAAATATCTTTGATAAAATCTTAAATATACATGCTAATTGTTAATTTAACGATCATGAATATGTAAAGAAGTCTGATGAAGAAAAGGCCAAGTCCAGAGAATAGAATACAGACTCCTCTTGCCTCTCCCTCTCTCTCTCCCTCTCTCTCTCCCGCTCCCTCTCTCTCTCTCTCTCTCTCTCTCTTTCTTTCTTTCTCCAATTACGGAATATAAAGTTCGATTTTCGAGGTGTACCGAGTTTCATAGTAGGTACGTCCCACTTTGTCGTTTTATGTTCACTCATCGTCGTCGTCATCATCGTCGTCATCGTCGTCGACGTCGTCGACGTCAACATCGTCGAATTCTTCGTAGCGTGATGTGCTACGGAATACGGTTTTTTACCCTAATGACTTTCGATGCACGTTTAATTGGCGCGTGAGGAAAGCAAAGAGAGAAGAAAAAGAAAAGAAAAAGAAAAAAGAAGGAAAAGGAAAAAAAAGAGAGAGAAAGAAAGAAAGAAAAAAAGAAAGAAAGAAAAAGAAAGAAGGAAAGAAAGAGAGGAAGAAAGAAAAAAGAAAGAACGTTAGAGAAGTTTGAAATAGAGGGAAGGAAAAATAAGAAAGTGTGGGATAGAAAAAGAAAGGGTGTGATATTGTCCTTGTATTGACGGTGATTGTGATTGTAGTTGTAGTAGTAACGATGGTGTTAGTAATAGTAGTAATAGTAATAGTAGTAGTAGTAGCAGTAGTAATAGTAGTAGTAGTAAAAAAGAATTGGTGGTGAGAATCGAAAATCGGCGGCGTTTAGGCTTAATCAAACCGCTCGTTACGGTCTTACTCGCCCGATCGAATAACCAATGATTTTCGCGAGAGAGTCTCGTTAAAAAACACTTTCGCCGGAAATCCGCACCCCGACGTGCACGCGCCATTTCTTCGCATTTTAATTAAGAATCCCTCGCCATTAATAATTAAGCGTGTATGCGAGAAAGAGAAAGAGAGAGTGAGAGAGAGTGAGAGAGAGAGAGAGAGAGAGAGAGAGAAAGAGAGAGAGAGAGTTCACGCGAACGAAAGAGCGAGCGAACAAGCGCGACGGAATATTGCTTCTGCTCGATTTCCTCGACTCGATTTATTTGCCAATTCCGCGATAGAAATTCCGATGGATTATACGCGTGATCGAAATAATATTCCCCCACCTCCGTCCTCGTTACGTACAAGGGAGAAACCGGGAGAGAGAGAGAGAGAGAGAGAGAGAGAGAGAGAGAGAAGGTAGGGAGGAAGGGAGAGAGAAAGTTTTACTGAAATTTCGTTTCGAGCTAATTCAGCTTGTTTTTCCAAGAAATTTTTTTTTCCAAATTTTTTTCCAATGTTCCATCGATAATAAGATATTCTAATTATAAAGAATATCCTGTGATAAAAGAATATTCGAAGAACGTATTTGTATATAACGCCATATGAAAGAGAACGATGAAAGTTTTAAGAAGATTATGTGAAGAGATAAAGAGATACAGAAATATCCTATCCTTTTCGAATGAATATATCGAGAATCGAGTAAAAGTTCAATCACCGACGCGAAAGGTGTGATTTCATTTGGTGCGACGGTAGGCCGGTAATTATTACTAAACAAACTCATTAAACCACGACGATCCGGTCCGGCTAAACGGCGGCCACGCGTGAAACTTTGATCATCCTGCGAATCGACTGTAGGATCAGCGATCCCGGGATCGGGTAAACGCGCTGACATTAAATTACCGCATCGGTAAGCGTGTCATCCGCCAATTAAACGGCTGCTATTTTCTGCGCCAAAATTGATAATCGCGATTAAAAGCGGAAGCTCTCTCTCTCTCTCTCTCTCTCTCTCTCTCTCTCTCTCGCTCTCTATCTATCTCTCTCTTTCTAGCTACCTATCTACTACATGACATGTGTGAATCGAGCGAGAACGATACAAAGATTATGATTATATATACTGGGATAACTTTCTTTCTTTTTTAGAACGACAGCTTTTATTAATCAGGACTGAAATAATTCGTTTCACTTTTTTAAAATTTTTCTCTCTCCTTTTTTTATTCCTTTCTTTCTTTTCTTCTCGTCTTTCTCATCTTCTTTTTTTTTTTTTTTTCTCTTTTTCCTTAATCCATCTTTATCATCTCTTCTTATTCCTTCTTGTTCTCATTCCTCTTTTTCTTCTTTTCTTCGTTTTCATTAAATCGAGAGTTTATAGTATTATATTATCGCTCGTAAGAATTTCGTAATACATTTCGAATCGACTGGATATTAATGAGATAGAGTAGAAATTTTATTATATTATACGTACAAAGACGTATAAAAATAAATTCTAGTACCGTAACGATATTATTATATCGTAGTCCACACGTTTAATGAGATTTCGATTAATACCGGCCGTGTCTATGAACGTAAGAACGTACGATTCGTAAATTATTAATTAAGCAGCTATATAATTTATATTTAATTAAAATTTCCCAAGAGAAATTTATCAGATCTGTGTGTGTGTGTGTCTGTGTGTGTATGTGTATGTATGTATATGTGTGTGTGCGTGCGTGCGTGCGTGTGTGCGTGAATGTGTATGTGTGTGTGTATGTGTGTGTGCAGTTCGAGCCACGTTTTGACCATTTCAAATGTTCGATGATGAAAACAACGGTCGGTTACGAATTTTCGCTTGACCTTTATCCAAGATAATGGAAGAACAAATCCGATGTGATTTTATTATCGTATACCGAGGATTAAGATCAAATTTTCATATTTTATTATTAACACCGGTGAACACATTAAATCGAGAAATAGATATTTACAAATGTCAGATGAGATCCTTTATACTTGTCTCGTATATATCCTCGATATTATATAACTGCCATTTTAAATTATTCTATACGAATGGCAAATCTTAGAGAATCAAGGGATAAATAATTAACGAACACGAGACAAGCATATACATGATACAAATGACGCGAAGTGACTCGCGAACCTTTTAATTATTACTGATCTGCATTGGAAATGTGAAGTAGCCAAATCTCGTAGCACATGTTTCTAATTTCGTTGTTTCGTATACATCACCGTCGTCGTAATGAGTCTGGACAAAAGAAGAAAGAAAATGAAAAAAAAAATTCTAGAGAAAGAGAATTTAAGGAATTTAACGAAGAAAAGGAGGAAGAAGAAGAAGAAGAGAAAGAAGAAAAAGAAAAAGAAACAAAAATAAAGAGAAAGAGAGAGAGAGAGAGAGAGACAAAAAAGAAAGATATGAAACAACTTTAAAATTCGTCAAGTTCGCCGATCCTATATTTTCTTTTCTGCAATGCGAGCGTAAAATAAAAAGGAAATAAAAGTTAAAAATTCAGATGGGGCCGATAAAGACCTCCCTCTCTCTCTCTCTCTCTCTCTCTCTCTCTCTCTCTCTCTCTCTCTCTTTCTCTCTTTCTCTTTTCCTCTAATACATATACGATGCAGAAGAGTCGACGGTGGCGGACGATAGGAGGATGGACTCGTCAGATTCGCGGGTGATTTATTCTGGTACACCTGAGCCGGTGCAGGCGCCGCGAATACCATCCGCCCTGGCGTCGGTCGCTTCGATTAAGCGAAATTATTAACGCGACGCTCGATAAACTAATTTTCATTTCTGATATTTTAGCCAATTATGAAATGTAATTATTTTCGCGCCACCCGTCGTTTTAATATCGCGCGGTGGTATTGGTACACTTGCACCGACGTAACACGTACAACGACGAGCCAAACGAGTGTTGGTGTCTCTAAATGCAGAAATGACAATTCACGGGTCAGCACGACGTACCACCACCGTCACCATCACCATCAGCATCAGCATCACCATCACCATCACCATCACCATCAGCATCACCATCACCATCACCACCAATACCAACACCGACATCATCGTTGGTATTACCATTACTACGGTATCGACATCATCACCACCGACACCTTCGTCGATTCTCATCGAAATACGAAAAACCGCGAGGAAGAATAAAATATAAGACATGTGTATTTGTTTGCATCGACATTTTCCTTTTAATCTTACATAAAACACTTGTCACCCTCGTAAAATACCGACGAATAATTTGTTCCGTTCTAAAAGACAGCATATGCAACATATATATATATATATATATATATCTACTTGAGTATATATATATATACTTGAAACTAGATAACATTGATTCTTCTTCTTATCGTTTGAATAGGAAACCAACATCGATACGCGTTTGCCCATACGAATAAAGAGAAAAAAGAATAAGTACTAGCTCTTTTTTTTCTTTTTTTCTTCTTCTTCTTTTTCTTTCTTTTTCGTTTTTTTTTCTCTCTCTTTTTTTTTTTTTTTTTTTTTTTATATATCCCTCGCTTTCTATTTTTATATCTCCAAAATCATATCGAGCCTCGAAATCCCATACGGTTCGTCAATTTCGCGCGCGTCCGACGTTTTCAATGGTAATTCGCGTGGCACGATGGAAAAAAAAAGAAAGCAAAGGAGAGCAAGAGCGAAAGAGAGAGAGAGAGAGAAAGAGAGACAAACAGCTAGAAAGAGAGAGAGAGAGAGAGAGAGAGAGAGAGAGAGAGTGAGTGAGTGAGTGAGTGAGTGAGTGAGTCGGCCATCGATCACGAGTCTGTTTACCGATTTTTCCACAGACGCCATGTGGATATTTGTAATTACAGAACCGAAGCGACCGCGGCGCGCGGTTTTTATTCGCCATTCGAACGACGATTTTTAATTTCGAGTAATGAAGCGCCGCTGGCCTCGCCGCTGTTGATATTCGTTATTAATTTTTAATCGCCGTACCGTTGAACCCAGATGTCGAATATTGTCTCGCGGTGAAAATTCGCTACAAAAATTTTTTTCCGTTTATCCTTCGGTACCAAAGTCCCCTCTCCCAGCCCACCCCCTCCAGCGTATATATGCCACCCTCGACACCTCTACCATCACCGAATCGCCACCAACACCATCAACACTACTACTACTTTGCCGTCGGCACCTATTCGTTACCTCTCTTTCTCTCTCTCTCTCTCTCTCTCTCTCTCTCTCTCTCTCTCTCTCTGTGTCTGTCTCTCTCTCTCTACTACTACAAATTTTCGCGTTTCGTGTTAATCCGTTAATGATCGAACGTTTTCCCTAAAAAAAAAAAAAAAAGAAAAAAAAAAGAAAAAAAAAAAAAAAGGAAAAAGGGAAGGAAACAAAACGAAACGAAACAAAACAAAATAAAACAAAAAAAAAAAGAAAATAGGTACCGACAGATTATTAGAACTTCGTTTTGTTTCTTCGTTTTTATCGGACCGTAGAAATTTTTTAAAATTATGATTCTAGTCTAGTAATTTTACTATTCCTACTTTGTTTTCATACATTTATTTATCGCTTTATCACTTAATTATTCGTTCTTCGTCATACCTTTCCAAAATTCGTAACGCACTATAAATAACAAATACGTATAAAAACGAAACACAGAGAAGAGATACACAAAGAGAAAAACTTTATATCACACGGGTATGATTCTCTTTCTTCTCTTGTAAAATATAAATAATTCGAAGGAAGAGACGATGGGAAGGTGGTAATAGAGGAATTAGTAGTAGAAGAAATGCCGTGAGTGTTCAAAAGCAAGAAAGAAAGAAATGAAAGAAAGAAGGAAGGAAGGAATGGGATTGAAGGAGAAAGGGGGTGACTGAGGGGTGGAGGACTAGAGGAGTAACCTTAAAAGTCGAGTTTTTCAGGCAAACAGTCAGAAAATATTCCACGTACAACGTAGAACAGAACGCGTGGAGGCACGCGCACGGGGCGCAATTTGTCTGAGTATCAAAACGAAATCAAGCTGGCAAGATAAACGTTTCACTGTCGGCTCCATGCATATTAATTTTAAGCCGCGAAAAAGCAAGCTCGTTCCGCTCCGCTTCCCGTTTCCCCCTCCTCTTTCTCTCTCTCTCTCTCTCTCTCTCTCTCTCTCTCTCTCTCTCTTTCTCTCTCTCTCTCTCTCTCTCTCTCTCTCTCTCGTTCTCTCGCTCTTTTTCACGAATCGAAACTCTTCTCCTCTTCGTCCTCCTTCTACTGTTCCACCTCTTTCGTCGAAATGGCAAAACGAATCGATCCCAATACGATCGCGACCCGCCGCCGTGACGATTATTTCTCGATCGTCGGACTTTTGGTCCGGACGTAAAAACTGCGAAGCGCGCGCGCACAATTACAAATTAATGAACCCGTTCTAACGGATAGGAAAAACAGAAACGACCAACGGGGGGGGGGAGGGGGGACTGGGCGGTAGTGGAGGTAGAAGCGATTCGCAGCGATATCCGATTCTGCGAGTGAAAAAAAAATATTTTCCCGTGGCATTACGATCGATATATAACGTCAGCCGTGATCGACTCTCTCTCTCTCTTTCTCTTTCTTTTTCTCTCTCTCTCTCTCTCTCTCTCTCTCTCTCTCTCTCTCTCTCTCTCTCTCTCATACACATTGAAATAGCGTTACAAATAAATCGAGTAGATCGTATCACTTTGCTTATATTCCGCGTGGCGATATGAGCGACACTAACAGGGAGTCTGATTGGAAACTTAACATGAAGTGTAGAAAAGAGAAAACGAAATAACGTGGAATATCGAATGTATCTGAAAAAAAAAAAGGAAGCTAAATAAAAAAGAATAAGAGTTGAAGATAGAGATGAAAAAAGAAAAAGGATATTGAAAATATTCAAGGACGATGTAACACCGATTATCCTTCTCTCTCACTCTCATTTTCTCTCCCTCTCTCTCTCTCTCTCTCTCTCGCCCTTTCTGTCTTTCACTCTCTCTTCCTTTTCTTTCCTTTCTTCTTTAGGAAGAATCGTTTCGAATCGAGCAAAGCCTTCAGAAAGCCTCCCGATTCTACATACGAGTATGAGTGACTTTTTCCGGCTCCTGTAAAAAAATGGGACTAATTTCTGTCGGAGAGTAGACAATAGAGCGGAGGTCATCGGTGACGACGACGACGACGACGACGACGACGACGACGACGACGACGACGACGACGACGACGAAGGAGACGTCGGAGACGACGGAGACGACGACGTCGGCAGAGAGAGGATGAAGAAAAGAGAAAAATGAGATGACGACGATGTCGTCGGCCTGAGGGACGAAAGAGTGACTGAGTGAGAAAAAGAAAGAAAGAGAGAGAGAAAGAGGGAGAGAAAGAAAGAAAGAAAGAAAGAAAGAAAGAGAGAGAAAGAAGGGATGAATCGTCTGAAACGAAGGAAGAAGAGAGAAGAAAGAAAGAGAGAGAGAGAGAGAGAGAGAGAGAGAGAAAGAGAAAGAAAGTGAAGAGAAGAGGAAGGAAAAAGAGGGAAAGAAAGAGAGAGAGAGAGAGAGAGAGAGAGAGAGAGAGAGATAATATATGGAAAGAAAGAAAGAGAAAGAGAGAACGTGGCCGGGAATCTCGACTTGAAGTATTTCGCTCTTTGATGTACGACCTGCCCCAAAGTCGACGGGCCGCGCCACCCTTTACCAAGTGGCTCAGCCGGCTTCAAAGAAAGTGCCTTAGGACCATCTCCGTCTCCCTGCACGCTTCGACGCTACCTATTCCGTGTTACCTACCTATACTGCCGGCTCGCTAACTTTCCTTCGAGAGGAGTCGGCTTTCCGACATTTAAAAGAGAAAGAGAAAGAGAGAGAGAGAGAGAGAGAGAGAGAGAGAAAGGGAGGAAAAGAGAGAGAAAGGGAAAAAGGTGACGAGCAAATAAATAAAAAAGTGATAAAAAGGGAGAGAAATATATTTTTGATCATCTTGCTACTCGATATCTCTATTCGTCGTAAATATTTTTGATGGTAAAACTGTAACAACGAAGCTCCTGTTATTATTTTTTCTTTTTGTTTTCTTTTTCTTTTTTTATTTTGTTTTCTTTTTGTTTTTCATTGTTTTGTTTCCATTTTATCTTTTTTTTTTTTTTTTTTTTTTTTTTTTAACAATGAAAGTGTCTATAATTCGAAGAAAGCTCTTTTTCCTTTTTTTCTTTTTCTTATCCTTTTGTTTTCTTTTATTTATTTTTATTTTTGAAGTACCTGACACAAAAAAAGTGTTACAATCGAATACTTCATTACGTTTTTCGATTTTGTTTTAAGAGCTCTTTTTCTTTTTTCCTTTTCTTTTCGAAGTAATTAAAAAAAGAAAAAAATAAAAAAAAAAAAAAAGAAAGAAGAAAAATAAATGATTACAATGAAACTTTTCATTATATCATGTCCCAAGAAATTTCTCTAAGAATAAAATTTTGAAGTTTTGAAGATAATTTGTCAAAAAAAAAAAAAAAAAAAAAGAAAGAAGAAAAAAAAAAGAAAAGGAAGGATAATATTGGGAATATTATTTCGTTTTAGATTACAGACGGAAAGAGATAGAGAGGGAAAGAGGGAGAGAGAAAGAGAGAGAGAGAGAGAGAGAAAAAGAGAAAGAGAGAAAGAGATGAAAAGAGAAAGAGAGAAATAGAGAATGATACATAGTACCGGGAATTCCGCATAAGTTCGACGAATACACGAGTATTCGGTGAAACACAAGTACGAAGAGGACGCGCGCGGATTGCGGTGCCGGCAGCTTTTCCGGACTATTCTACGCGCAATTTCGTGTTTAATATCCGAAATAACTCGACTTCCTCTTCTGTAGCCGTGCAGCCTGCAGCACTCGATCGCGTATCGGCCGATGCGAGCAGCTTTTCGCTCTTTTCTCTCTCTCTCTCTTTCTCTCTCTCTCTCTCTCTCCTTCTCTCTCTCTCTCTCCTCTTTCTCTTTCTCTTTTCTCTTTCCAAGTAGCTGTATATGTATGTTTCATGCTGTCTATCTCTATTTCTATCTCTCTCTCTCTCTCTCTCTCTCTCTCTCTCTCTCTCTCTCTTTCTTTTTCTCTCTTTCTCTTTAATTCTCATTTCTCGATATCTTTTCTCTTTATCTATCTTGTCTATCGTTTATAGTTCTTCACGTCATTTTGTCTATTTTTCTTTATAGAAACGTTCTATAAATACCTTATTTCTAACATTGAAAACATTTGCTATATGACTGAGTCATTCGATATTATTGCTCTCATTTTTAACATTGTTTGGTTAATATCACATTAGATTTTCTGTATTTGTTTTTTTCTTTCTATATAATTATTTTATATCCTTCGTTAAATGCTTTTTAGCTTATTATTCTTTTTAAACGCGTTTCCTCGTTTCTTTCTTTTCCTATATTATTCTATACGTCATAATCTTTATCTCTAATTCTTATTGTTTAATAATCTTTTATTATTTATTATTCGATATATATATATATATACTTTTTAATATATACTATTATTTCATTTAATAAATTCATCATTAAGAACGTAAAATCTGTCGATTTTATTCTTCGAATGCTTTTGTAAATTTATTTGATGTTTTTTTATTGTTCGTTTTGTTTTTCTTTTACTTTCCTTTCTTTTTCTCTTATTTTTAATTATCATATAAATAAAGAACAATTCCATTATACGATTTTGATCTTATCGTATATTATATCGATAAAATTATAAATGACCGTTTATGATATGAAGATCTTAGTTTTTGTGTTAAGTAAGAGAATTGTTTTAAGTAGATACCTGTAATAATTAAAAATTAATATGCACGTTGAAATGATCTAGGAGTCGAAGGAGAAAAGGCGTCGTCGTCGTCGTCGTCGTCGTCGTCGTCGTTGTCGTCGTTGTCGTCGACGTCGTCGTCGTCGTCGTCGTCGTTGCCGTCGTCGTCGTCGTCGTCGTCGTCGTCGTCGTTTCCGCGATCCCTTCGTCCGAAAGCTAAATTGATTCGACGATATTGCTTCCATTAGCAAGACTCTCGGGACGACTCTATTAGCCTCGGGCAACGAGATTTCTAAGCTGTTAATCTAAAGTAAAATAGTACGACGAGTTGCATTGTCCGAAATATTATTTTTCAAGCTCTCGAATTGTATCACGTCGCATTAATTCATTTTCGATAATCCAATCGATTCCGTAGAATTTTAGACGACATCGATGATAAATGATAAACGTTAAGTCTATTTTCATGAGATTAAAATTAATCTCCTCTCGATTTTATTTCCTGACTTTTATACATTTATTTTTCATTTATTTTCATATAATTAATAATCGAATCATCTTATATATGTATTTATATGTATTTATATTTATTTATTTTCTATAACGCTATATAACTTTGAAATCACATAGTCGTAGATGTGTCCGTAATTTTTTATTTAATTTCTTTTCCTTCCTTCCCCCCTTTTCTCGGCATAAAATTTATTATTCATTCATATACGATGATCAATGTTTACCAAATATATGTAATATTGCGAATATATTACGTTTATTCTATTTCAAATTCTATTATGAATTTCACAATATATATTTTATAAATACAAAAGAAAAAAAAAAGATTTAGTTTACAGAGCATTAAAACGAAATAGCTCTTTTTCGTTTTCTTTTCATCCTTTTCTTTTCTCTTTTTTCAAATACATTAAGAAAAAATAAAGGAGAACACCAATCTTCTAAAATCATTATAAAATTATACGTAATGACTGTATATCATTATATATCTGAGATTACATCGAAAAAAAAAACATCGAGAAGAAATCAGTAAAAATGAAATATCTCTTCACTTTTACATTTGCTTGCCGATCATCAAAGACGAGTCGTCCAAGTTCATCTATCTATCCTTGTTCGATGCATTGACATGTAACAGTAGACGCAGTCGAGCGCTGACCCACATAAATTCTTGGAAAAGCGAGCGAGCGTGTCTCGACGCCGGAGTGAGAGATGCTGAGTGGGGATAGTCTCTCTCTCTCTCTCTCTCTCTTTCTCTCTCTCTCTCTCTCTTTCTCTCTCTCTCTCTCTCTCTCTCTCTCATTCTCTCTTTCTCTGTCTCAAGCTCTATCTCTGTCTCTCCCATAGCTGTTACTACTGGTGCTGGTACTGGTGCTGATGTTGGTGCTGGTATTAGTGCCCGTCTCGAGATCAGAGTACGAGCAAAAAATCGTAAGAAGAGGAAGAGAAAGAGAATGAGAAAGAGAGTGAGAGAGTGAGAGAGAGAGAAAGAGATGTCGTTGGATTTACGAGGAGTTTATCTTGACTTAGGTCAGTTTTGTTTTCGTAAGTGAACGCTCGATCGAACAAATCGAATTCAGCATTCGACTCTGATTATCTTATCACCGATAAAATACATACATTGTAAACATAAATGTTTCGCGTTTATTTATACTCTACCAACTTCTTTCTTCCTTATCGTTTTTCGTTAAATAAATATTTTTCTTACTAGACGATAATTTTGTCTGATACCTTTTCTTTTTTTCTCTTTTTTTCTTTTTCTTTTTGTCTTTTCTTCTTTTCTTTTCTTTTTTCTTTTTTTTCTTTATTTTTTCTTGTTTGTTTTGTCTTAATGATAATTCCAATATCGACAATTCTCATATAACTTTTGCCATCACCGAGAGACACGCCGTCAGACATCATTGACCAATGTAACTTAGATATATTTTTATCGGATATTTTTCTTCTTTTTTATTTTCCTCTTTTTTATTTTATTTTTTTTTCTTTTTTAGTTTTTCTTTCACCACGATGATTCCAAAAATTGATTGACAACGAACATTTTAAATGTATAAATTTGAACAAAACGTTTGGTCATTCGGGAAGAGATTTTTCATCGAATACATATAAAACACGATAGATAGAATTGGTGAAATATTTGATAGAGAAAAAAATGTAACATGGTAAGAATGGTAAAAATCGTCCTGATCATATTTGCTCGCGCGGTATGTCAAAATGAAGGAATGCAACGAACGAACGAACGAACGAACGAACGAACGAACGAACGAACGAACGAACGAACGAACGAACGAACGAACGAACGAACGAACGAACGAACGAACGAACGAACGAACGAACGAACGAACGAACGAACGAACGAACGAACGAACGAACGAACGAACGAACGAACGAACGAACGAACGAACGAACGAACGAACGAACGAACGAACGAACGAACGAACGAACGAACGAACGAACGAACGAACGAACGAACGAACGAACGAACGAACGAACGAACGAACGAACGAACGAACGAACGAACGAACGAACGAACGAACGAACGAACGAACGAACGAACGAACGAACGAACGAACGAACGAACGAACGAACGAACGAACGAACGAACGAACGAACGAACGAACGAACGAACGAACGAACGAACGAACGAACGAACGAACGAACGAACGAACGAACGAACGAACGAACGAACGAACGAACGAACGAACGAACGAACGAACGAACGAACGAACGAACGAACGAACGAACGAACGAACGAACGAACGAACGAACGAACGAACGAACGAACGAACGAACGAACGAACGAACGAACGAACGAACGAACGAACGAACGAACGAACGAACGAACGAACGAACGAACGAACGAACGAACGAACGAACGAACGAACGAACGAACGAACGAACGAACGAACGAACGAACGAACGAACGAACGAACGAACGAACGAACGAACGAACGAACGAACGAACGAACGAACGAACGAACGAACGAACGAACGAACGAACGAACGAACGAACGAACGAACGAACGAACGAACGAACGAACGAACGAACGAACGAACGAACGAACGAACGAACGAACGAACGAACGAACGAACGAACGAACGAACGAACGAACGAACGAACGAACGAACGAACGAACGAACGAACGAACGAACGAACGAACGAACGAACGAACGAACGAACGAACGAACGAACGAACGAACGAACGAACGAACGAACGAACGAACGAACGAACGAACGAACGAACGAACGAACGAACGAGTGAGTAAGATAGAGATAGATAGAAAGAGAGAGGGATTGAAAGAGGGAGATAGAGGATGGTTGTAGGAGGGGAACTGAATATATTCGCGGCGAAAACACCTGTGGATCCGGCTCGTTAGAATCGCACGACTTTTCCAAAGATAGTAAAAGCTCTCTCTCTCTCTCTCTCTCTTTCTCTTTCTCTTTCTCTCTCTTTCTCTCTCTCTCTCTCTCACTCTCTCTCTTTCTCTCTTTTATCTTCCTCCCTCTAGATGTCTCTTTTCCCTTCATCGTCTCATTTCAAACAACGCGACGTCTTTTCCTTTCACTATTCTTCCTGCTCGTCTTCGATTCTCACGGTGTGTTTAGGTTGTCGTCTGGAAATAAGCTGCCTTGACTGAAACTAGACGATTCTCGCTTAAGAATAAAGAAAAGCCAAGCGAAATATAGATATAGATTATATTCTATAAACGGAAGATCGATCAAACTTTGAAGATACGAGACGAATATAAAGAGAAGAAACGAAGATCGAAGAATATAATAATCTGTTATCATTTCCTTTATCGTTACTTAGAACGAGTTGGACTTTTTTTACTTTTTTCTTTATTTCTATCTTTTTTCTATTCGTTTCCGTGGGACGGAGACGTGATTGATTTAATAATCTAATAAAATTTCGATGTGAACATTCTCAAAAATGATACTCTACATAATTTCGAGAGGCAAAGATATAAGCTATTTTTCTCGACAAGACACAGAAAGCGACAAAGAGAATGAGAGAGATAGAGATAGATAAAGAGAGAGAGAGAGAGAGAGAGAGAGAGAGAGAGAGAGAGAGAGAGAGAGGTAGAGTAGAAACTCGAATTGATCGAATCGCGTAACAAACGCATCATCTCTAGAGGGAGAATCATCGAACGATACGGGTTGCCGATGATAAGAGACGCAAGTATAGAGAAGTGCGTGTGCGTGAAAGAGAAAGAGAGAGAAAGAGAGAGAGAGAGAGAGAGAGAGAGTGAGATAGTTAGATAGAAAGAGAAAGAGAGAAACATTCATTGGAGCGTAACATGCGGGGTCAAAGGTCGAGACAGCGATAGGAAACGGAGAAATCATCGTGTGGGCGTGTAACACTGGCCGTTACGCTCTTGCTATCCGACGTTACGGTGGCACGAAGCGATAGTTGAAGGCCGGTCCTTCTATTCTCCGATAGACGATGTAGTGAGAGCAAGCGAGCGAACGAACGAATGAGAAACAGAGAGGAGAGCAGGATTGTAACGAAGTGGAGAGCAATGGAGGGACAGAGAATGAGAGGATAGCAGAGAGAGAGAGAGAGAGAGAAAACGAGGATGAGAATGTGTATATGCTCATCACGTTTGTATATGTACGTGTGTTTGTGTGTAAAAGAGAGAGAAAGAGAGAGAGAGAGAGAGAGAGAGAGAGAGAGAGAGAGAGATGATTCTAGGCCGGTTCGCAGAGATACCGGCCGCTAATGCGCCGGAATAGATTAATACTGACCAATAGGAACGCCGATCGAACGGCCTGGAGCACATTACTCAATTATTTACGCTTCATTAAGTATATATCCAATGCCGGCGAGTGTACCGCGCGCGCTTCACCGATGTGCGTAAGAGGAGGACGATGAGGAGAAGAAGGGTAGGAAGAGAGGATGAGGAGGAGGAAGAGGAGGACGAGGAGGACGAAGAGAATGAGGATGAAGGGTATAGGAGAGGGAGAAAGGTAGAAAGGGTTAGAGGGTGTGGACGAAACGTAGTAGTAGTTGAAGAGAGAGACCGAGAGAGAAAGAGAGAGGGAGACTGCTGCTGCTACTGCTACTGCAACGTTGCCTCTTTTGCGTTAGTGTGTACATACTATATACGTACGTATATATATATATATATATATATATATATATATATATATATATACATATATAGATATACATACATATATATATATATATATATATGTGTATGCTGTGATATCTGGCTGCGTAGAGCTTTCGAGTTTGCGTGGGCGCGCACGCGTCTCTATGTACATACACCAGCCACGGTACATAATATATAAGAGCGTGTTGGTAGGTAAGCGACTACCTCTGCCCCCCTCTCCCTATCCCACCCTCTACCACCCGCCCGACCGCCCGCCCTCCCCCCCAGTCCCTACCCTCGACTCACCGAGGTCTAACTTAATTATTCGAGAAATTCAGCGATC
>NC_062200.1:4641969-4644469 GCF_912470025.1 Vespa velutina
GAATGGCAAGATGGCGACGAATATTTCATGAGACGCATTAATATTGCAACGTCTCATCTCACGGATGTATCGAGGTAACATAATGCGCCGCTATAGATAGCTCCTTATTAAACCAAGACGCCGCCGCGTTGAGCAACGCTTCTATCTATAATCCTCGCTCAGCAAAATCCTGCTTTCCGGTCTACTCGCACTATGCTCTCTATCTCTATCTATATCTCTCCTCTCTTTCACTCTTTCTCGCTCTCTCCCCCCCGGTCTCTCTCTCTCTCTCTCTCTCTCTCTCTCTCTCTCCCCTCAATCTCTTTTGTACGTACATTACTAAGAGTCCCTTTTTATCTTTCATTCAACATTGCTCTCTCATCGAGGATCAATTATTTCATAGTTCAAGTCAGTCAGTGTCCTTGAATATATCAAAGCTATAATCAACAAATGTTATTATTATGACAATCGTAATGGACGATTTTTCTTCTTGTTCTTGTTCTTGTTCTTCTTGTTCTTTTTCTTCTTCTTCTTCTTCTTTCTTGTCTTTTTCTTTTCCTTTCTTTTTTTTTCCCCCCATCCTTCTCTTTCTTTTGTATACATCATCGACAAAGTTTTCTCCTTTATTAAATTCGTATAATATCCCCGTTAATACTTACTTAAATATATATGTATGTGTGAGTGTGTGTCCTGTGTACGTGTGTGTGTGTGAGTATAGATACTTAACGTACTACTTACTTACTCAATGCTAGCACGTAATTTCTCACGCGATAAACCGTAGAAATGGATTATTAGCGGTTTTATCAAAGTTATAAACATTTCTCGTTAGTTAATATCGTTTTACTACG
Source organism: Vespa velutina (assembly GCF_912470025.1). Lineage (NCBI taxonomy): Eukaryota > Metazoa > Arthropoda > Insecta > Hymenoptera > Vespidae > Vespa > Vespa velutina. The sequence continues at coordinate 4,642,797 of NC_062200.1, forward strand.
CATTAACGTTTAACCATTCGTAGCAACCAAGGTTGCTCGCTATTAATAGCGTTTTGTATCGTGCTGCGTCTTTCTTCTCTCTCTCTCTCACACACACACACACACACATATACACACATATATACATACATACATACATACATATACACTCTTTCTATCTTTTCAGTCCGACTGTCTGTTCGACTATCTCTTTCTCTCTTTCTCTTTCTACGAGTCGGTATATAATGGAGCGTAGAGATATACCCCCGTACACAGAGCAATATAGACTCGCTTGTGATAGATGCCGAGGCTGTCTTACCTTTCTTGCCCCAGCGCAAATGTATGGACAATCATCCATCAGCCGTTCCCGCTGAACGCCGCGAAAAAAGAGCAAAGCTTGTTCTGTTCGCTCGCTCGCTCGCTCGCTCACTCTTAGCTAGCTAGCTAACTCTAGCTAGCCTAGCTAGCTGGCTAACTCGCTCGCTTCGTTCGAACTTCGACTCTCTTTTCCCTTTCTCTCTCTCTCTCTCTCTCTCTCTCTCTCTCACTTTCTTTCTATCTTTCTTTCTTTCTTTATTTCTTTATTTCTCACTCGCTACTTTCCCCATCACCATCATCCCCTTCACTCCACCCCACCTGCCTCCCTCCCTTTTTGCTTCGCGCATCTAATGCAACGAAATTAATTACCTGGCTTATACGTTCGAGATAATAAAATAGGATATTATGGTTATTATAACATATGGATGGTACGTTAGAGAAAAAGAAAAAGAAAGAAAAAGAGAAAAGGAAAAACAGAAAGAGAGAAGGAGAGAGAGAGAGAGAGAGAGAGGGTAGGAAGGATTTAGAAAGTAGTTTAGTCATATATCTTTTTGTTTCTCATCGAGAGAATATCGATGATAAAAGGGAAGAGGAATATCAAAGCTTCGAACAGGCTATATTCCTTCTCTCTTTCTCTCTCTCTCTCTCTCTCTCTCTCTCTCTCTCTCTCTCGCACACTCTTTCTCTTTTTCTATTCGTTTTTAAATCCCATAGTCATGAGAGAAGTTCTCTACTCTCTTCGGTTTCGACCATCAGGCCGGTCAAATTATCGAGACGCGCGACTACGACGAGAGTCTAATCGCGACGACGAAAGCAGTCGGCTCGAGAGCGGCGAAGAGGGTGCATCGAGATCGAGAGGGAAATGTTGAGAGTGAGAAAGAGAAAAAGAGAGAGAGAGAGAGAGAGAGAGAGAAAGAGAGAAACGGAGGAAGAGGATGAGAAAGAGAAAGAGAAAGAGCACGAGATGGAATAGGAAGAGGAGGAGGGAGGAGGAAGTATAGGTGAAGGTGGAGGAGAAGGATGGGATGGGTGGTGGCTGGGGGTGGAGGCGGAGGGACGCTCGGTATAAAGTGCAATCAAACATTGATCGCGCGATGCAGAAGCCGCTTGCCTCTTGGTAGGTACCTACGTGCGTATCGAATGCATACCATGGGGGTTGCTGCATCGCGCATGCATGCGAGGCCGTGTTTGTGTTTTGAGGGGAAACGCGCTCTCTCCACTACCACCCTGCCTGCCACCCTCATCCCCAACCCCTCTCCCCCATCTCCCATACCCCTCCCCCTCTCCCGACGCGGCCAAGGAATCGATAGCCCCCGCGTTTCCGAGGCACGAGCACGTACGAATAATTCCTCTTCGTCTCATCGAGATCGATCGGA
>NC_062200.1:4649469-4654469 GCF_912470025.1 Vespa velutina
AAAAATATATATCCAAATATAGAAGATATATAAAATAAAAGATTTGAAATAATACAATTTTGGCAACTTACATATATACACAACTCGATTATAATTTCAGTGCATTAATTATAGAAACCATTTTAATTGTATCGTCTCTCTCTCTCTCTCTCTCTCTCTCTCTCTCTCTCTCTCTCTCTCTTTTTCTAACGGTATAACGAAGTATAACAAAATGCATCGATATACAGTTAATAGTAAAAACGAATTGTCCTCGGTCGAAAGAACAAAGACGAGTGGCGATCGGTTGCGCGCAAGTGGACGGTGAAAATTCGTATTTAAACGAGGTTAGTAGATCCATCGGATAACATTTTCGACTAACTCGCTCACAACGAGACTGGTCTATTTACTAAACTCGCGTAAACAATTCAGCCGGACAGTTTTAATCCCAGCCTTGAACACGAAGCAACGAACTGTATTAGTTAACTAACAGGAATACAGTAATAATCGATTGCTCGATCGATTCATTATAGGTATTTTATCGGTATAGACCGATCTATATGTCGTTAAATTCATACTCATCAAAAGGTTTTACCTTTTTTATAGGTTCATTTAAAATTCGAAGAAAAAAATCCAGAAACCGCTTTGAAAGCCACGTTTCTTCTTTTTCCTAACGGAAAGAGTCCAAAGTCCGTTTGCGATTTTTCTCATCCGTTTTCCTTCCCCCCTTCATACTTACCCCCTCCCTTCATCCCTCTCTCTCTCTCTCTCTCTCTCTCTCTCTTTCTCTTTCTGTTCCCTATCCTTCTTATTCGTCCCAACCCTCCTCCTCTTTGGAGTCAAACGAGCAGACTTTTCCTTAATCGCGAATCTCGTTGAGCTAAAAAATAAATAGCCACTCCGCGAAAAGGGCAACGTCCTCCGTTAGAGCTCGTCGGGTGAATTTAGAAATCCCAGGCCCGTTCCTGTTCGCCGGCGAACAGATGCATCCGTCTCACCGAGATTAATAATGTATTATCCAGTTTGCGATTCTAGACGGGAAAATAATGGCTACAATAATTCGAACGCGAGATTCGTGCGAGCCACGCGGCGGCGGCGGCGGCGGCGGCGGCACAGTGGTGGCAGAGGCTATGACGATGGTGGTGGTGACGGCGGCATTGGTTGGCGACGACGATGTTGACGACGATGAGAGAAGAATAAAAAGAGAGAGAGAGAGAAAGAGAGAGATAAATAAAAGAGAATGAAATTATACCTCGATTACGAGACGATCCACCTCTCATAAAATGTCGAGCGTAAATGCTCGACCGTCTCGGCTCGTTTCGAGTTCGTCAACTTTCTTTTTAGACCAGTTTTCTTTCTCTTTCTTTATTTCTTTCTTTCTTCCTCTCTTTCTTTCTTTCTTTTTTTTTTTTCTTTTTTTCTTTCTTTCTTTCTTTTCTCTTTCTCGACCACCCACGCGCACGCTTCAACGATCGTCGAAGCGGTGATTTACGAGTACCTCGATGCTTTTGGCGCCGATGTTTTCTTCTATACCTATTAAACAACGACGAATCGCTCGTTCCTCCTCTTCCTTCTCTTTCTCCTCTCCCACCTTCCCCTCCGCTTTCTCTATTTAACGCGATTTTTAATCTTGCCGTTGGAACAATCTCATCAAAGTAGACAAAAAATTACATATATTTTTTATACATTACCTAATAATTATTATAAGAGCGGTCCCGCGACATACTCGCGCTCGATGAATAAGATAACGAAAGTCATCGACACGGAATAAAAAAAAAATTAAATGGATAATAATCAATATTATTATCTTAATTACTTTCTCCAACGGGTGTATCATTTTTTTCTTTTCTTTTTCTTTTTCTTTTCTTTTCTTTTTTCTCAAACACAAGTATCGATCATGAATTCTCTTGTCAAAAGAAAAAAACATGATAGTTATCTTTGTCTCTCATATATATTTTCTTTTGTTTATCCTTCGTTCATCATTTTTTTTTTTAATTTCTCTCTCTCTCTCTCTCTCTCTCTCTCTTTTCTTTCTTTCATTCTTTTTTTCTGAACTCTTAAGCAGAGAGATTTGCAAAGTTCAAAACCGCTCGAAATAGCGAGTCGAGGAACGGAGGGGCGTTATCGTATCGTCGAGTTTAACGAAACTGAAGTTTAAATATCTGCCGGATGTTTGGCGTGTATATCACTTCGTAAATTTAAGGTTTACGGTCGGCCGCTCACCGCCACTCGTTTGCTCTACAACGCCTCGGAGATTCCGTTACTTTCCTTCCCTTCTTTCTCTCTCTCTCTCTCTCTCTCTCTCTCTCTCTCTCTCTTCCTCTCTCTACCTCCCTCCTTTTTCTTTTTTCTACTTTATAATTTTCTAATTTATCTTTTTCCCTTTTCTTTCTCTTTTCATTTTGTTATCTTTTTAATCCTTTTATTCGCGCCTCTTCGCTGTTATCTAAATATCAGATAGATCGTACATGGATTTATAACACGTTCGCATAACAATTTTCATTTCTTCCTTATCACAAAAAGGAAACGATATTAAATTCCTTTGCGAAAGAAATCAAAGATATGAGATCGATCATTGGGAAGAGAACTATTGTATATGTACATATGTTCGTTGCGACGAAGTAAATCGTTGAAACATCAAAATTTAACTCTCTCTCTCTCTCTCTCTTTCACTTTCTATAAAGCTTCTAGAAACGCATACTTCATCCTTCTCGAAAGCCATGCTCCTAGTCGGATGAGTTTAATCCGGCTACTAAACTTCTCGTCTCGCGTTTCATCTCTCTCTCTCTCTCCCTCTCCCTCTTTCTCACACTCTCACTCTCCCTCCCTCTCTCTCTCTCTCTCTCTCTCTCTCTCTCTCTCTCTCTCGCTCTCTCTTTCGCTTGTACCCTCTCGCTCTAAATCGTAAAGCATCATTTCGATCGGATACGAGAACGCACGGATTTCGCGGACACCCATTGTACAGGATTTCAGACCTAGGTCCGCCAACAGCAAATCTTGTACTATACAAACCCTGGTATATCTATGGTAGGTACACGACTCTAATACATAGTTCAGTACTCTATCTACATACGTGCGAGCTAACATCGTGCTATCCTCGTACACTGCTTCCATCCCCCAAGCTCGTAGCAACCCTTCTCACTCTCTATCTCTCTCTCTCTCTCTCTCTCTCTCTCTCTATCTATCTATCTCTATCTCTATCTCTATCTCTATCTCTATCTCTCTCTCTATCTCTCTCTTATCGCTTCTACTCGCTTACCATCCAACATAGCACGTTTCTATACCTATTCCTAACCCCCATACCAAACGAACACGCCCCGTCTAGTATAGTCAGGTGAAGGGTGGTGCGTAGACGCGCGCAAAACTCAACTACCACCGGTGCACGTAAATGCATGAGTCTTCTCTCTCTCTCTCTCTCTCTCTCTCTCTCTCTTTCTCTTTCTCTCTTTCTCTTTCTCTCTCTTTCTATCTATCTATCTTTATTTATCTGTCTGTCTCTCTTTCTCTCTTTCTCTCTTTCTATCTATCTATCTATCCATCTTTCTCTCTTCTATCTCTCCCTCTCTCTTTCTCTCCATCTTTCTCTCACTACAAACGTGTCTGTTCCTTCTCCAAGAGCGAGAGTTCAACGTCGTCAACGACGTTCAGCGCCTCGCAGCTTACTCCCATCCTCGAACATTATTCAAAGGATAATCCATTCCTTATATATTAAACCTTCCTCTCCTTCGGTTAGAAGGACGATCTATCGACTCAATAAATCACACAAAATTCGTCCTGTAGATAGCCTTACTCTTTCTCTTTCTCTTTCTCTTTCTCTTTCTCTTTCTCTTTCTCTTTCTCTTTCTCTTTCTCTTTATGATTTCTTGAGTGTAAAAGTGAAATATATAGATAGATAGATAGAGAAAGGAAGATAGGTAAAGAGAGAGAGAGAGAGAGAAAGAGAGAAAGGTGATGCGTAGTTGGCGATTCGACTTGAATCGAGAGGGCACTCAACCCTATTGAGATAATACACAGCGAGAAGTATTTATACCAAGAAGCCTTGTTCTCCCAATGGGAGGCTGAGATCGACGAAGGAAGAGGACCAGGGATAAAAGGAAGAGAGGGAGAGAAAGAGAGAGAGAGAGAGAGAGAGAGAGAGAGAGAGAGAGTGTCGGTGGAAAGGAAAAGGAAGAAATAAAGGAAGGAAGAAGCTTTTCGCGGTACCAATGCAAATATACACGTACCGTCCTCTTCGTTTTCCTTGGAATATTCTTATCGTCATTATGAGTCATGGCCGCGAACGAGGATAAAAATTAGCGGCTAGTCTCTTTCGTGATCTGTAATCGAATGAAAGTTTTGATTTTTTTTTTTTCTTTCCTTCTTTCTTTCTTTTTTTTCTTTTTTTTTTTTTTTTTTTTTTAAACAAGTCCTTCGATCATTTTCTTCGCTGTTTCACCAAATACTGTTAAACTAAGAGATGACACAGGGATAAGGGCGGGGGAGAGGGAGAACGATCGACTGAATTTGAAATTGGGAGAACACGCTTTTCTCTTTATGTTCCTCTGTGACGTCATTTTTTTCTCTTTTCTTTCTTTTTTTTTTTTTCTTTTTCCTTCGTTTTCGTTCCGCTCTCTAACAAAAAATTACGTACCCTTTCGAAGTCTTTCATAATTGAAAAAATAATTTTTTTCATTACTATTTTTCAATGATAATAAACGATCGAATAGATTCGAGATTAAAAAAAGGTACGTTCCTCTCGTTATGTTCGTCTGCGACATGAAAAGTTTCTTTCCTTTTATTTCATCTTTTTCTTTACCTTCTTTTTTTTTTCTTTTGTTTTTGTCTTCTTTATTTCGATTTCTCTAACAAAAGGTTATATATTTTTTAACTTATAATTAACAAACTATATATATATATATATATATATATATATATATATATATATATGAATTAAAACAAAATGAAATAAGACTTTGAAAATGTAGATAAGTATTAGAGAAGTATCGATTACAAATATCGTATATAGAGGATATTACAGAGAATTA
>NC_062200.1:4659792-4669792 GCF_912470025.1 Vespa velutina
AGAGAGAGAGAGAGAGAGAGGAGTATACGGAGGGAAACTTTCGAAATGAAGCAACTTTGCGTGTGTCTTGCGCTTTCGACGCGTCTCGCAACCCCCTTTTCATGGAAAAGCCCAGAAAGCCTCACATATTAGCAAAGTTGTCGGCGGAGGCGCCCAGAACCTCCTCTTGTTCCCTACTCCTCCCCCTTACCTATCTCCTACCTCTCTCTTTTCTCTCTCTCTCTCTTTCTCTCTCTCTTTCTCTCTATTTTTCTCTATCTCTCTTGCTCTCTCTCTCTCTCTCTCTCCCTCCCTCTCTTTTAACTCTTCAAACCGTTCTTGTTCTTCTTCTTCTTATTCTTCTTATTCTTCTCCTTCTTCTTCTTCTTCTTCTTATTCTTCTTATTCTTCTCGCGATATCGACGTTAAAATTTGTTCTCGCATCTGTCCATCCATCCATCCATCCATCCATCCTTCTATCCTTCTATCCATCCTTCCATCCATCCATCCATTCATCCATCCATCCACCCATCCATCCGTTCGTTTGTTCGTCTCGCTTACTGGTCAAACTGAGATAAAATCTCGTGATTCTTAGCTCGAAGAAGAAAAGGGGATGGTTTTACTAAAATCTTCATTTCATAGGCCAGATCTCCCCTTCCCCAGATTTCCACTTTATTTCTTCTTTATCGTTACTTCCCCATTGTGTACTCAGGAGATGCTAAAGTTTTATTTTACTTTATTCCCAGATTTGTATATATATGTATATATATATATATATATATTTTTTTTCCACTTGAAGTTGTCTTTTTTTTCTTTTATTTATTATTTAAGCCTGGATATACACTTGAATACCGGTTTCCTCAAGTATAATTTGTTTCTTTTCATTCTTGCGAAAAGAAACTTACGATATCGTGTAAGTTGAGGATAAAAAAAAGGAAAAAGGAAAAATAAAAACTCGCGGCTCTTAGGTGAAAAAAAGGAAAGGAGTGATATAATAGAATTTCAAATAAGCCAGATCTGTTGTTTTTTATTGTAAACACGGAAAGAACACTTTTATAATAATATTATTTTAGTTTTTATTCGTATATTTGTTATTTTTTTTTTTTTTATATTTTTTTTTATATTCTTTTTTTCTCTATTTTCTTCTCCAATAAGCGTTTAAATTTATTTTCTAATATAATTTCTTCGTTTTTATATTGGAATATTTTTTTAATTGTAATATAAAATCTCATAAATCTTAGCACAAAAGAGTTGAATGTAATCTACTCCTCCGTAATCTGTAAATCTGTAAATCCGTAAATCTGTCTAAATCTGATTTTGTTTTTTTATTATTATAATTCCATTAATTAATAATTTATTATTATTATTATTAATAATATCGATTTATATTATTTCTAGATTTATATATAGATATAAATTTTATTTAAATTTGTTACTCTTACAAATATTATTTATTCCTTTTCAATCTTAACTCGATAAAGTTAAAAAAAAAAGAAAAAGTACATACACATTAAGTTTCATATTCAATAAATAATTTATTCAATCAGAAAACTAATTTCTAACTAACAATCTTATATTGTTGTTAGTATCTTAATTATACAGTGATCATTGTCTTAACAAAAGTTAGACGCAATAAATGATCTAAAACTCTAGAAATATACTAAGAAAAAGACCAACGGACTCGTCTAATCTTAGCCTTCCTTTTTTCTTTGTTTCAGGCCAAGTTGTTGGAATCGTCCCACGCTTGGCTCGGTGCCTCCACCTCCAGTATAGCAGGTGAGTTTCATACCGTATTGTCCTCTCAGAGTCAAATGCATCTATCAATTTGCCCACCCTATAAATTTTATTAATAATAATAATTTCAGGAGAACTTTGCTTACCGATTACTTCAACTTCCTTTTATCTTTTTTACTATTTCTATTTAAATTAATAATTATTTGTATATATATATATATATATATATATATATATATATATATACAAATAAATGTGTATGTGTGAAAAATAATTATTACTTTTATTATTATTTACACAGAATTTTATTAATGTTTACATGAAAAATAAAAATTTTTTTCATTTCTATATACATGTAGAAGAAAAATGATCTTATAATTGTTATCATTGTTATTTTTTTTTTAATCATAATTTGTTATGATTATACATATATATTTATATATACTCTTTACTATTGTATTTATTATTAATTAACAAAATAATAAAATATAATGTAAATAATAACGATAACAATAATAATTATCACACGAGAGATAAAAATTATTTTCTTCTTTTCTTCTCTTACAACTAATAGAAAGTGAAAAAAGAGAAAAGGAAAGTGAAAGAGTTAGTAAAAGAAAAAGAAAAAAAAAAAAAACAACAAAAAAAAAACAAAAAAGACAGAAGCAGAAAGTGATGAAGAAAAAGGTGTGCTCTCGAATACGATCGGTTTTTGAGGGACGTAAAGAGAAATAGAGAAAGAGAGAGAAAGAGAGAAAAGTTCAGCAATGGAGAAAGAGAGAAAGAGAGAAAAGAAAGAAAGGAGTAGTGTCGTTACACCGGCAATAATAAAGCGCAGTGGAATGCGTTTTGCTTTAATATAGAAAGCAATTTAGATAGACGACGAAACGACGGGCGGGCATCGGTTTAATAGCAGCGATAACGCGTTCTCGCAATTCGTGACGCTCGCAAACGTAGTCGCGAATCTTTCGCACACGCGGCTACCCTTCCTTTCCGAGTTTCACGGTAAATCGAGCACGACTACGAGCACGTTGACGACTACGACAACGACTACGACGATGACGACGACGACGACGACGACGACGACGACGACGACGACGACGACGACGGCGAGGACGACGACGAGGACGACGTCGGAAACTTCGAACTCTCTCGTTACGCGTCTCAAATCGATTCAAGAAGCCCTACCAGCAAGGAGTATTATTTCTTAGGAAAAATTTACATTTCGTGTTCGCGTTTTTTTGCAAGAGAAAAAGAGAGAGAGAGAGAGAGAGACAGAGAGAGAGAGAGAGAGACAGAGAGAGAGAGAGAGAGAGAGACTTTCATTGCCTGACCGCATTTTCTTTGATTTTACTACCTTCTACATTTCACTCGAGATTTGATAAAACTCGTTCTTTCCTTTATTACCTCCGACTGTTGTTTTTATTCACTTTTACTCGACTATTTATGTTTCGTGTATCCTATACCTTCCCTCGAAATCTTTGAAGATTTTTATTTCAATTAGAGTATTTTGCAAGATAGAGAGAAAGATAGATAGATAGATAGATAGATAGATAGATAGAGAGAAAGAGAGAGAGAGAGAGAGAGAGAGAGAGGGGTAAAAAAATAGAAAAAAAGAATGAAAATTCTTTTCTTTCTCTCCCTCTCTCTCTCTCTCTCTTTCTCTTTCTCTCTTTCTCTCTTTCTCTCTTTTTCTCTCTCTCTCTCTCTCTCTCTTACATCCGCCAACATCGTTCATTATTCGTCTCGAAAACTTCAGAGAAAGATTTCTTAGCAATCATCGAAATCGCCGTTGGTTCCTTTTTATCGTAGTTCCTCCTTTAATCCTTCAATAGTTATTACACTATCCCACTTGATTTGTTGTTTCATTCTTATCTTCCTTTAATTTCTCTTAGATTAAGAGAATAGAGAAGAAAAAAGAGTGAAGACGTTTACTCGTTGCTTAATCCTTAATGAAATAAAAAAGAAATTAAAAAAAAAAAAAAAAAAAGAAAAATAATCCTTTCTATATCCTAGGAGTCGCTGTTCTTGTTCTTCTAACTAATGAAACGAGATCGTTTATTGTTATTATTATTATTATTGTTATTATTATTATTATTGTTATTGTTATTGTTATTCTTCTTCCTCTTGAAAGAGAGACAGATATATCGGTAATGATAGGAAAGAGGGAAAGAGGCAGAGACAGATAGAGAGATAGAGAGAGAAAGAGAGAAGATAGAGAGAGAGGGGGGGAGAGAAAGAGAGAGAGAGAGAGAGAGAGAGAGGGAGAGCTAGAGCTAGAGATAGATAAAGAGAAAACAAAAGGGGGAATCCGAAAATCGCATGACTATTTTCTAGCTGACTATACGAGCCTGCTGAAGCTGAAGGCACCTACGTGGACTCGGCATGACCTTCAAGAAGCAATCGAGGCTGTGGTTACCCAAAAGATGAGGTTCACACAGGCATCAACGAAGTATGGTATACCTAAGGGCACCCTATACGACAACATCCTTGGTAAATCGAAGAGGATGATGGTTCTCGAGGAAGCTGGTTTAAATTCGAACGAGGAAACGGCCGTCCTTGAATTTTGTTGCGACATAAGCATTAGCCCATATAATCGACGAACGAAAAAGTCCCTTAACGTGATATTGAACTTCGTTGAAAAGTTAAGACGAAAACGCGATCCTGGGTTCGTCTTTACCGGGCTCTCGGGTTTTCGTTGGTGGTGGGCATTTTGTAAGAAACACTCTATAGTGTCCTTGTATTTCAACGATGAAAACGAGAACGAATGACCGGAGAAGATGGCCGATGACACTCATCTTCATCGCCGACGAGAGCGACGACGACGACGACAACGACTACGATCACGACCACGACCACGACCACGACTTCGACTACGACTACGACCTCGTCTACGACCACGATTACGACCTCGTCCACGTCCACAACGACAACCACGACATCGGCGATACACTTAGAAAGCAACATAGAGCAGAGAGAGAGAGAGAGAGAGAGAGAGAGAGAGAGAGAGCCGATCTAGAATACGAATATTTTAATAAATTTTTTGTAAATTAATTCAATACGTAATGTGCGTAACTGTGTGAGTGACCAAGATTGTCATGTGAAGGTAATTTATGTTTAATCCTTATAATACCTTTATAAGTTTTTCGGGTATCGTTGAAAAATATCTTTTGAAATATATGCGATTTTATGAGAAACACGTTTAAGTTAACGTGTTTTTCTTAAAAATGAAAATGTTTTCATGTATTTTTTATTTTTTTTTTTTTTTTTGTTTCCTTATGTTATTTTATTTTCAATTTGAAATGTTTTACTTTCATAATCAAAACGATTATTTTTCAGAAATAAAATAAAATGTCATTACGTGTCTTTGAGTTGTGTTAAAAATGAAAAGCCGGAGTTCTAGGGTATTAAAAGGGTTAAGATTAAATTTTTCCTTCCAAAAGAAAAGAAAGAAAAAAGAAATTTGACAACAAGATTGGTCAACCAATCAACGTTATCTCTTTCACGGATGAATGTTAAGACTCCTTTCAAACTTTATCAACAAAAAAAAAAGAAAAAAAAAAAAAAAAAAAAAAAAAAAGAAAAAAAAGAAAAGAAAGTAGAAGTTTGAATTACAATGAAATTATAAAAAAAAAATGTGGAATCGTTGAAAACTTGAGAAATAAATTTTCTTTAATCAGTGTCCATATTTTATATCACATATGTTTAAATGTCGTGGATTGTATTTATAAAAGGTCACTCAATATTGTTTCATATTTGTAACAGAACTATTAGATATATGTACGTCGACTAAACTATATATAATTCTTATTCTCCAAGTAATCGTGATTTATTAAGATGCTACAAGTGCCTTCCGCTTGATCGTCTTCCATTGGATATTAATTAATTAGTTAATTAATCGTATGTACCTAAGAACGAACGTAAAAAAAAAGACGCATTAAATGCATTCCATTTATATAATTAACGAGAAACGCGGTTGAATTATTGTATATAATCAACAATATATAGATATATATCTGCGTGTCGTAATTTTCGATTTGACGCTCGATGATATTGAAAAGATTTGTATTTTTTGAGATATGAATTTTTATCTTTTTCCTTTTTTTTTTTTTTTGTTTCTCTACATAAGAGATAGAAAAATGATCGATGTAAATTTTTAGAAAAGTTATAACGCTTATATTAATTATCAATGTTAATACATAATGCATAATGATTTTCAACGATATTAGAATTCGTGATATTCTAATATTAGATTAAATACGTCATAGCTATGATGACGTATCATAGTAATAAAGAGAAAGAAAGAAATGATGAATGAAAGAGCGAGACAGAGATAGATAGAGAGAGAAAGAGAAAGAGAAAGAGAAAGAGAAAGAGAGAGAGAGAGAGAGAGAGAGAGAAAGAGAAATAATTTTTTGCGAAAGATTTATCTGACACATTGCAATTAAAATACTCTATTTGACGATTCGTATAATATTTTTTTTCTTATTTTACGAATTGTTACGTTATGTTATTCTTATTATTAGAAACTTAACTCAAAGTCATAAAACAAAGTTACACATATGTATATGTATATATCGAGAAAGAAAAAAAGAGAAAAGAGAAAAAAAAGGGAAAAAAAAAAAGAAAAGAAAATAACACATGTAAAGTTTTGTTACATGTAATGAGTACAACACGTAATACGTATAAACGTACTCTCACATAGATAAAGCAAATCGTTCGATCACAAAGGTCGAAACTTTTGCATTTCTTAATTTAGCATCATTCGAGAAGTTCGATCGTAATAAAATCATAATTATTATCTTCGATGACATAAATAACATATCCCATTAACGATAATTAATCATTAATTAAAACATTTAAAGAAAGATATAATAATTCGTAGATATTAGCCGGGACGTACATATTATAAGGGACGAATAAAAAATGAAAGAATTTAAAAATTAATTAAAAACACGTTTATGTGAAAAGAATTAGAAAAAGAACATTCCATACGTTATAATTTACTTTATTTGAAGTTAAGGAAAGAATAGAATAGAAAAAGAAAAAGGAAAGGAAAGGAAAGGGAAAAAAGAAAAGAAAAAGGAGAAAAATAAGAGAAAAGATTTTCTAACGTAATAAAATTTCTAATCTATTAAAAAATATTAACGAAAGATTTAAAAATGAATTAGAATCGTTTTGTTGGAATAAAATTATAAAAAACATTCATAACGTTAACACTCTCTTACTTAATTTCTTTACTTCAATAGAAAGAAAGAAAGAAAGAAAGAAAGAGAGAAAGAAAGAAAGAAAGAGAGAAAGAAAGAAAGAAAGAGAGAAAGAGAGAAAGAGAGAAAGAAAGAAAGCAATAAAGGAAGGAAGGAAGCAAAAGAAAGAAACGAGTAAAGAAAGATCTTCTAACGTTGAATTATATTTATCTATTATAGATTGTTCTCCCATATTTTTGTTCTCGTTATTTTTTTTTCTTTCTTCTATCCATCTCAAATCTATTAAAAATATTACCGCATTACGCGCATGCGTGTCCACTTATACGTACGTGTGTAAAGAATATGCGTATGTCCACGTATATGTCATCATCACTGTGATAGATAAAAATTAACAAAAAACAATGTAAAAGGAATCAAGAAAAATGAAAGACTTTGTAAAAGAGAGAGAGAGAGAGAGAGAGAAAGAGATAAATATATATATAATATATATATATATATATATATATATATATATATATGTATATATATATATATATATAGATATATAAATAGAGATAAAGATAAAAGGAAATACATACGTATCACGCGATATTCCAAGTCTAGACTATTAAGAGATGCGTTTGTACGAAGGAGACGATAGATCATGAAAGTATAACGAGGGCGCTTCGTTTTACGGAATCAAATCTTACATTTGGATTAAATTATCACAGTCGACTTTTCCGCTTTAGCAAAGGGAAATTAGAAGTGGAAAAGAAATTCGAAGGAATAAGACGTTTAAATAACTCCCTTCTCTTACCTTTCGCGCTCAATAACCCATAACTTTCTCCCACTCTTGCCTCCCTCCATCCTGTTCCTTTACCCCAACAACCCACCGTCACTTGGCCACGCTCTCAATCGTTTTTAAGCTATCCATGAAACAAACTTCTAAAGATAGAAAAACGTAAACTCTTTTCTATACTCGTTAGAGACGAACATGCGCGTTAAAGTGTAAGCGTGAGCGCGTGCCCGCGCGCTCGCGCTCGTATTTCCAATGAATTGTATTAATCGTCAAATTGGAGGAGGCTTAATTAAACTCAATAACTTAACTATTAAATAATCGTTGTGAATTAAGGCCATTCGTGCCATACTGGGTGCTGTTCTCGATATATATATATATATATATATATATATATATATATATGTATATATATAATAGATGATCACGATGCATGTAGAACTACGATGTGTATACTACGTAAATACGCGTATGACGAGTGTGTGTATGGGAGAGAAAAAGAGAGAGAGAGAGAGAGAGAGAGAGAGAGAGAGAGAGTAAGTTTCTCTGTATGTTTATGTATGTAGAATATATGTGTGTATGTGTATATGTATACGTGAGAGTTATTATGTACCGAGTAACGTTCGTTCTTCTTGGTTCTTCTCCTCGGAAAAAAACTTCTTCCGGAAAAAAATGTGCACGTAAATTCACACTTTAGAAAAGTCTCAACTCGAGGAGAAATTGTTTTCTTTCTTTTTTTCTCTTTCTTTCTTTCTTTCTTTCTTTATTTATTTATTTATTTCTTTCTTTCTTTCTTTCTTTCTTTCTTTCTTTCTTTTCTTTTTCTTTGATTACTTTTTATTTTTATCTTTTTTCTCTTCTTAATCTTATTTCTTATTTCTTTTTCTTTCTTTTTTGTTTCTTTTCTCCTTCCTTTTTTTCTTTTTTTATTTTTGTAATATTCGTCTTGACAAAATTAACGAAAGGACTGGGTGATGAATGCTTTTTAATATTTAAACTGTGTCCTCTTTCCAATATTAATCTTGATTATAAACTCGTTTATATTAAAATTAAGCGAGTAATTCGAATAAATGTTGAGTAGTGAGTGTGAGAGAGAGTGAGAGAGAGTGAGAGAGAGAGAGAGAGAGAGAGAGAGAGAGAGAAAGAGAGAAAGAGAGAGAGAGAGAGAGAGAGAGAGAAAAAGAAATTCTAGACTACTTCGAATTTCTGTAAGCAATGATTGTAATAATGATGATGCAATAATTAAATAGCGACGATAGCCCAATTAGTATTTAACATAAAATAACATTTATTATTATTAATATTCTTATTATTATTATTATTATTATTATTATTATTATTATTATTATTATTATTATTAATATTATTAATATTATTATTATTATTATAATTATTATTATTAATATTATTATTATTATTATTATTATTATTATATTATTATTATTATTATTATTATTATTATTATCACTACTGCTACTACTATTACTATTATTTTATTAATATTATTGTATAATTATTACTAATTATTATTATTATTATTATTATTATTATTATTATTATTATTATTATTATTATTATTATTATTATTATTATTATTAATACATTTCCTCTCTATTTTCTTTTCTTTTCTTTTCTTTTTAACGCTAAACCTACCGACATTTCATGTATACCTAATTCCTAGCGCGTTCGGTCAAATGATCGATCTTAAAACATCTTATATTTCTTAATTTAGAATGATAATAATAGTCAATTTGATACTGAAAAAATATAGTGTCTCTTATTTAAAAGTAAATAATTTACATTTTATTCGTCGTAAGTAGTAACCTGCGCAGACAAATGTTTATGAAAAACAACGGTAACTTGAGTACGGATAGATTAATTTAAACATTTTCCATTTGTAATGACCTTATAGTTTCAAAATTGACTCTTTGTGATAATATTATTATAAAAATATATAAATCGTTCAACCGATCAAATGATCGGTTGTAATAGGTATAACAGATTACAAGTTTTTCATAGAAAACGAATAATAAAGGAAAGAAGTGAATATTGAAAAATATATTGTAACGTATATTATAGAAAAAGTTGTGATGTTTAAAGACAGTATAATTAATTTGTATATAGGAAATTCTAATCGAAATTTTAAATTCTAATCGGTCATTTGACCGATCCGTGGTAGGTTTAGTGTTAAACGATTGAGCTTGTTTTGTTACAAATTGGAACGCATCTTTGTAACGATTGTATAAACGACGACAATACAATCGATACGTTATATAATAATTAACAAGTTATATAATAATTTATT
>NC_062200.1:4677292-4682292 GCF_912470025.1 Vespa velutina
GAAGAAGAAACATACGCACTCATACCAAATACACACATATACATACCACACAGAAAAATAGCAGCCTAAATATACCAAATTTATACCTACGCGTACGATGTATATGATGATAATAGCTGTACTTTTAATGCCAAATGTATAATAATTCGTAAATACGATTATAATAATAGTCGTCGTGATCGAGAAGGAGATTCGTTACGACGACGACGACGACCGGCCTGCGGCTTTTTCGTGACCCCAAAAGTAGTCTCACAGCCTCCGGATACCAAGTTACACATATATATCTATATATACACACATACATACATGAATATACACACGAACGCGCGCGCGCGCGCGTGCTTACAACCAAACGGATAAAACAGACAATACACAGAGAAAAACATACGAGTGAGAAAGACACGTATGGTTAGTTGCGCGCTGCACTGCCCAGTCGTGACACGTGGCGTGTCGTTCGATCCTTCTCCCTTCTGACCTCCATCCCCATCCTCTATTCCCCGCATTCCACCTCCACCCCCCACCTCCAATACTAGCCCGTATTTTCGTTTCGCCGAAACACTCTTCTTTTTCTCTTACTCTTCGCTTCTTCTTTACGATCTGTTTTTTTTTCCCTTGTTCTTACTCTTTCTCGTTTTGAGGAGAGAAAGAGAGAGAGAGAGAGAGAGAGAAAAAAGAGAGAGAGAGAGAGAGAAAAAGAAAGAAAAGAAAAGAGAATGAACGGATGATTAAAAGAAGAAAGCGAAAATAAAAAAAGTGATAGGAAAAAAGGAAGCAAAAACTCCTCGGAGTAGAGTAATAATTTTAAAATAATAAGATATATAGAAAATGAAACGACAACGCCACGTAAAACGATTATTTTTCTAATCTGTGCGACGCAGTGAGCGATATCGTCGATCTTATATACATATACATATACTTGAGTAATATGTAATAATAATAGGAAGAAAAAAAACAAAGAGAGAGAAAGAGAGAGAGAGAAAGGACACGCGTATATACACATACTGACATGGCTCACACACACACACATACACACACACATACACACACACACAATAGCATACAAGAGAGATGTACAAAATTTCACCCTACAATTGTCTACCGAATAAAGCGAGAGATAGATAGAAAGAGAGAAAGAAAGAGTTTTAGAGAATGAGAGAGAGAGAGAGAGAGAGAAAGAGAGAGAGAGAGAGAGAGAGAGAAATAAACAGATACAGAAAGGTATTTAAGAACTGAGAAATAGAGGGAGAAAGAAAATATATATAAACCGAGTGGAAAGAAAGAAAAAGAAAGAAAGAAAGTCGACGTCTTTTTATGAACGACGAGTACACATTGGGACGAAAAAAAAAAAATGATCGATGTACTTTATTAAGTGTAATTATTGCCTTCCTGCCATGTTTGGGGTATGCCAAGTATAAAAATTATAAGGTTTAGAGATTAGGGACAATGAAAAACGGGAGATGGTGACACAGGAACCCGGTGAAAGAACAAAAGGAAAAAAAAAAAAAAAAATGTATGAATTTGATAAACTGGAATGCGAGATGATGATATGATGTTGCGTGCCTGTTATGTGCGTGTATCTGTGTATGTGAGGGAGAGAGAGAAAGAGTAAACGATATGTGTGTCTGTGATAATGAGAAAGAGAGAGAGAGAGAGAGAGAGAGAGAGAGAAAAGAATAAAAGGAACAGATAAAGAAAGATTGGAATGTGTGAATGGAAGAGAGAAAGAAAATGAAAGAAAGAGAGAGAGAGAGAGAGAGAAAGAAAGAGAGAGAAGGTGGGTAGCTCCATTTCGTCAAGATATCGTGCTATTTTTCAAAATTTTACACGTTGCGCGTGATTTTTGTGAACGGGACCCTCGAACCTCCCCGACAATCGAAGAAGAATCTCGGGATTGTACTATATAGTCGATAATGAAGAAAAAATAAACAAATCAAAGTAAAAAATAACGTTTGTCGGATTGTTAAGAGTTTTGATCTGCAAACTTTAGCCGAGAAATATAAAGGACAAAGAGATAAATTGCAATGGGCGCGTAAGGTTAAAGGTTAAGCGATAAGCAAAGAATAACGAGCTCTTGCACTATTCTTTTTTCTTTCTCCTTTTTTTTCTCTTTTTCTTTTTTTCTTTTTTTTTTTTCTTAACTCATTTTCTCTTTTTTTTTCTTTTTTTTTTTTATTTTTCTTTTTTTTTTTTTCTTTTTTTCTTTTTTTTTCATTTAAACTCATTATACAACACGTGCAAGAAAATGAAAAGTTGATGGGAACTGGTTGGTTGGGGGGAAAAGGAAAAAGATCACTTGGCGCTCTTTCACGCATCCTCTCTCCGATTCTCCTCGTATCGTTATTATATACATACATACTTACGCGATAAAAAGAGAAAAAAAGAAAAAGGAAAAAAAAAAGAAAAAAAAAAAAAAAGAATATATAAAATGTATTTATATACATATATATATATACTCGAGGCCTTCGCCTAACGTTTTACTCGCGATCACGTTCATCGGTAATAGATCTTTCGTAATGGAGACATCGACGACCCATTCGCCTTTAAAGATTTTTACGTGGGCGTCAGAGCGAGACCAAAAAAAAAAAAAAAAAAAGAAAGAAAAAGAAGATAAAGAAAAAAGAAAAAGAAAAAAAAAAGAAAAACTCTCAAAAGTGACCTTCGGTAAGATTTTTAATGGTGTATTTTTTTCGGCCTTCACGGTGATAGAAAAGAAGAAAAAAAAAAAAAAAAAAAAAAAAAAAGAAAATAAAAAACAAAGGAAATGAGAAAAAGAGTATTATGAGGGTGGGTGTGAGCTTAGTAAGGAGTGAGGGAGGGTTGTTACACGTGAGAAAGAGGGATCATACGGGAATTTATTGAAAATGCAAATGTTTATTCCCAAATGTCGAAAAACGCCCTAAATTAATCGTTTGATATGAGTACCGTACTTCATGTAGTATAAAATACAAAACGCGATCGCGCGCTTTTTCTTGTAGGAAAAAATGAAAACAAAGAAAAAAGGATAAAAAGTAAAAAAAAAAAAAATAAAAAATAAAAAAGGGAAAGGAGAAAGAGAAAACGCAAAAGTGCTGATATCTGTCCAGAAAAAAAGAGAGAGAGAGAGAGAGAGAGAGAGAGAGAGAGAGAGAGAGAGAGCGCATCATCGAGCCGCGTAGAGGGCGATTGACGATGCGCGCATTAAAATCTCTATCGACGTATATACGGTACATAAATGTTGTACCAAAATTGTTTTTGATGTCGTCACTTTTCGACAAAACATTTCTTTTCCAAAAACATAATTCTATCTCCTCCCTCTATCACCTCCTCTCTCTCTCTCTCTCTCTCCCTCTGTCTCTCTCTCTCTCTCTCTCACTCTTCCCTCACCCCACCTGCCTGTGTGGCTCCTCACTCAAAGGGTTAAATACGGAAGAAAAAGAAAAGAAAAGAAAAAAAAAATCACGTTCTCTTTGATCTCGGCCTCCGTGCGAGCTCTGCGCTTGATTTTTCCACACAACGAACGGGCCACCGATGTCTCATGGGAGCAGGCGAAAGGGAAATGATCGACGTCGGATCGCGAGTAAAGGGACTTTATTACGACTTTAGGCTTAATGTGTTCAATAAGGAGAAATAAAAAGAAGAAAAGGGAAAGAGGAGAAGGGCGTTGAGGAGAAACGAAAATGGTGAAATCAGTGGACGTGCAGTAGGGCGAATAACGGGAAAAGAAGGGAAAAAAAAACAGTTAAATGAAACTTAGGGTGGGAGAAATATATATATATATATATATACGCACATATATAAATATATGTGTAAATGTGTGTGTGTGTATGTATATATATACATATATATATATATATAAAATGTTTACAGAGAGGCACGTTCGTCGAGTAACACGGCGAGTATATAGTTTAGAAAAAAGAAAAAAAAAAAAAAAAAAAGAAAAAGAAAAAAGAAGAAAAGAAAAAAGAACAGGAGAAATCGGTAAAATGAGAGGAACAAAGGTCAGTGTGAGAGTGCGAAAAAAGGCGGGAAAAAGAAAGAGAGAAAGGAAATGAGGGTAGGAGGGAGGGAGGGTTCGTAAGGGAAAGAGTGAATGAGAGTGAAAGTGAGAGTATATGAGAAAGAATGAGTGAATGGAGAGAGTGAGAGAGAGAGAGAGAGAGAGAGAGAGAGAGAGAGAGAGAATCGAAGAGGACGTTAAAATTAAATATTGTATAAAAAAAAGTAGTAAGTGCCTTCCAAACAAAAAAAAAAAAAAAGAAGAAAAGAAAAAAAGATATTTAAAGTGTCCCGTAGACCGTGACCACTTGTAAATGAAGAAAAGTCATTCGAAATTTCGCGTCACTGAATGAAAAATCGTTTGTGGGTTAAAGAAATGAGAGGAACAAACAAAAAAAAAAACGGCAACAAAGAGAGAGAAAAAAAATAAGAAAAATGGGAAGAAAGAAAGGAACGTTCGTAAGGATATTGCGTAAAAAAAAAGAAAGAAGAAAAAAATGAAAAAAAAAAAAAAAAGAAAAAAAAGAAAAAAGAAAACACGAAGAAACATATGACGCGCTCCTCTCCTCTTTTGTCTTCGTTCGAACGACCATTCGATTGTTTAATAAAAAAAGCAACAAAAAGAAAAATAAACAAAAAAAAATATCTAACAAATAAATAAAAAAAAAAAAAAATAAATAAATAAGTAAATAAAAGGAATGCCGCCCGATATATATGTATGTATATATATATATACATATATATCCGCTGCTCCCGCGCGCATTCTTTTAAGGATCTTCGAATGAGAGATAAGAGAATGGTGAAAAGGAGAGAGAGATAGAGAGAGATAGAGAGAGATAGAGAGAGAGAGAGAGAGAAAGGAAGAGAGAGAAAGAGAAGGAAAGAGAGAGAGACGGAACGAACGACAGAATCAAATAAGAGACTGAGACACTTTACAAAATTGTTATTTCGTACTTACGCGAAGATTTAAAAATAAAAAAGGGGACTTTTCCCTGGCCCACGTAAATTTTAGGATTTTGCGCGAT